>NC_057727.1:34232329-34257556 GCF_004010195.1 Chiloscyllium plagiosum | reverse complement strand
AGATCCTGTTGTATTCTGAGGTTACCCTCTTCGCTGTCCACTACACCTCCAATTTTGGTGTCATCTGCAAACTTACTAACTGTACCTCTTATGCTCGCATCAAAATCATTTATGTAAATGACAAAAAGTAGAGGACCCAGCACCAATCCTTGTGGCACTCCACTGGTCACAGGCCTTCAGTTTGAAAAACAACCCTCTGCCACCCCCTCTGTCTTCTACTTTTGAGCCAGCTCTGTATCCAAATGGCTAGTTTTCCCTGTATTCCATGAGACCTGACCTTGCTAATCAGTCTCCCATGGTGAACCTTGTCGAACGCCTTACTGAAGTCCATATAAATCACATCTACCGCTCTGCCCTCATCAATCCTCTTTGTTATTTACTCAAAAAAACTCAATCAAGTTTGTGAGATATGATTTCCCACGCACAAAGCCATGTTGACTATCCCTAATCAGTCCTTGCCTTTCCAAATACATGTATGTCCTGTTCCTCAGGATTCCCTCCAACAACTTGCCCACCACTGACGTCAGGCTCACTGGTCTATAGTTCCCTGGTTTGTCTTTACCGCCCTTCTTCAGCAGTGCCACCACATTAGCCAATTTCCAGTCTTCCGGCACCTTACCTGTGACTATCGATGATACAAATATCTCAACAAGACGCCCAGCAATCACTTCTCTAGCTTCCCACAGAGTTCTCAGGTACACCTGATCAGGTCCTGGGGATTTTTCACCTTTACCTGTTTCAAGACATCCAGCACTTCCTCCTTTGTAATTTGGACATTTTGCAAGATGTCATCATCTATTTCCCTACAGTCTATATCTTCCATATCCTTTTCCACAGTAAATACTGTTGCAAAATACTCATTTAGTATCTCCCCCATTTTCTGCGGCTCCACACAAAGGCCGCCTTGCTGATCTTTGAGGGGCCCTATTCTCTCCCCTCGTTACCCTTTTGTCCTTAATGTATTTGTAAAAACTCTTTGGATTCCCCTGAAACACAATCAAATGAGAATAGAGTACAGAATAACGTAACCAATCCAAAAACCCAACAAAGTATCCCAGTTTAATGATGCTGTTCCAAATACTTGCAATAATCCCCGTAAACATACCTCGGTACAAAGGGTAAATCAAACATAGGGTTTTACAGGAGAGAAGTCAGAGAGAGAGAGAGAGAAGGAGCAGCCTGCTTCTTTGGGGTCCAGCAGCTTTTCCACACTGCTTCCTAACCAAACCAAACCAGAGAAAAACTGAGCTGGGATACAAGCGTTTTTTTTAACTTAAAAGTGCTTTGCCTGAGGCAATATCTGTTAACTTTAATCCCAGACTTTTCGTAGTCTGTGTCTTTTACAACCTCTCTGAAAAAAATTGCCAAGGTCAGCATAACCTTGTTAAAGGAACAGCGTCATCACAACTTTGGTCCATTGTACATTGTACTTATTTGCCCTTTTCTCTGCTGCAGACACTTCATCTCTTTCCAAACACATCTGCCTGGCTAGATTTCTTCCAACTTTAAAGGCCACTTTACCTGAGCTGACAGGGATTTCTCCTAGTTTCTTCGATTAATCGCAAACAGTTTTTTAATCTTCAGCTGAAAAGTGTCTTGAGAATGCATTTCTTGTTGATGACACAATTTTGACATACATTGTCCCTTGACCATATGGAATATATTCCACCGCTAAATACTGTGGTACATTCACAGTGTTAGCTTTTTTTGCTGTCAGGCGGGTTACTTATTTTTAGAAACTTAAAGATTGTGCAGAGGGAAAGCCAAAAAGGAGATGATTAACAAAACTGACTCTCACTGGTCAGTGTAAGATGGTCAATATTCACTCAAATCATTGCTGAGATGAGGATGTTGGGTTTAGAGTGGGCATGTATCTGTTGGGAGTATCAAAAAATGAGAAGCAATCACGTAAAATCCTGAGAGCAATTGGTAGAGTAGATACAGAAAGGTTATTTCCTCTGTGGGGGAGACCAGAGGCACAATTAAAGAATAAGAAGTCTCCCTCATAAAATGCGGATTTGGAGAATATTTCTGTGTGACGGTTGTTAAACTGTGGAATTCTCTTCCCCAGAGAGTACTGGATTCTGTATAATTAAATTTATTTAAGGAAAAGTTAGTTAGATTTTTAACAAACAAATGAGTTGAGGGCAATGTAGGGACAGACAGGAAAATAGGGTTGAGACAATAACCAGATTCACTGTGATCCTGTTGAATGGTAGAGCAGGCTTAGACAGCCAAAAGGAGCAGGATTTGGCCAGTGTTCCTTTGTTCCTCACCAATGCAGAATAAACCTTACTTTTGAAATGTTTCACATCACCTCGCTGTTCAATGATAAATAAATATGACCTTTTGGGTGCACACTCACACAATGTTTCATTTGCAGTCCATCATGGCAACACCTGTAATTTAACATTGTGAGAAAATACATTGCCTACTCTGCTGATATCTTCCCTGATCTATTTGACGACTAACCATCTAAAGCATGCATTTGGAAATCTTAATAATCTCATGCATTCAATGAATAATGTAACAAGCCCTGCAGTAGTTTTCAGTATTTTTATCTTTCATGGCTATGAATATTTTTAACCACTACTGTGACTGCTGATTTTTTACAACATTGGTTGGCTCATAAAATATTCAAATAAAATCTCTAATAACTTCATTTTGGTGTCACAAAATGGTATAGCCCTGTATGTTTGACCTACTAAGACAAAATAGGCTTTGTTTCTCTTCCAATGTTAAGAATGGTTTTGTACACTGTAAATCTTGAAATCCAGTTCATCAAACCTACTGTTGTGATCTCCCAATTTGAATATGCCATAGCAAACATAGCAACAAATCAGATATTCAGTTTTGATTGTAAAGATAATTGCACATTACAATGATACAGTGATTAATATACAAATTGGCCAACAGGTTCAAGGAATTAGGAGCTAAGCCATGAGTTCTCAATCTCTAAAACTTGCTTTTATGTCCCCGCACTTTATGTTTTGTACCATCATTATCTCACCATTAGTCTCACAATTATTTTTAAAAGATTTCTGGACTTGTTTGTTAATTGTCTGTGAAACTTGCCACAGATAGCTTTTTCTAATAATTATCTACATAAATGCATTTTAACTACGTGAGAATTGTTAATGCCGTGTTCACCCATTCTGGCCAAGAAACTGAACAATCTAAGCTCTGGCATCTCATTCCTTTACGTGGTAAATTGTTCTCAGAAAATGTCAAATTCTTAACTTAATTTGTTTAGCTTTACCATTCTGACTCTTCATCTATTCAGTATTTCCCTTTATTTTTCTCTGTCTCTAGAATGTATTTGACTGCTAGCAGCTCATGCTCTCAAAATGTTTGGGGACAAGAAAATTTCAAGTTGAAAGGTTCAGGAAAAAACTTTAATGAGACTTGCTCCAGCACAATCTGGTCCAAATGTACAGCAATCGCAGAATTATATAGTACGGAAGAGGTTCTTTAACCCATCAAGTCAACTGCCCAAAATATATTACTACTTATGTTAATCCCACTTTCCAATACCAGGCCCATAACCTTGTATATTATGACACTTGAGTGCTCATCCATATACTTTTTAAATTTGTGATGTTTCCCACTTCAACTGCCCTCCCAGACCCCTTCATCCTCTGGAAATAAAAGTAAATTTCCTCAAATCTTCTCTAAACCTTCTGCCTTTCACTTTAAAATCACTTTAAAACCCCTTATTATTGACTTTTACTGAAAGGAACAACTACTTTCTATTCATACTGTCATGTCACTTGTAATCATATACACCTCTAGCAGATCCCCTCTCAATCTTTTCTGGTCCAAAGAAAACAACTCAAATATATCCAGCCTCTCATCATCACTGAAATGCTCTATCCCAGGCAACATCCTGGTGAATCTTGTTTTCACTCCCTCCAGTGTAATTACATCCTTCCTGTAGGGCGGTGACCAGAACTGCACACATTACTCCAGATGTGGCCTAGCCAAACTTCTATGCACCCCCAACATAATTTCACTTCTCTTATAATCTATGTCTCAACTGATAAAGACAAATGTCCCATATGCCTTCTTAACTATCCTATTAACCAGTCCTGCCTCCTTCAGGGATCTGTGGACAAGCATTCCAAGATCCCTCTGTTCCTTTGGGTTTCCTAGTGTCTTGCTATTCATTGAATGCTCTCTTGTCTTGTTCCTTCTTCCAAAGTGCATCATCTGGCATTTATCAGAGTTAAATTCCATCTGCTATTGATCTGCCCATCTGACTAATCTGTTTATGCCTTTCTGTAACCTAACATGTTCCTTTCCAATGTCAACCGCTGGCCAATCTCTGTGCCATCTGTAAAATTACTTATCAATTCTATAACATTCTCATGTACACCATTTATGAATATCGCAAACAATAAACAACACTGATTCATGTGGTACTCCACTGCACACTGACCTCCAGCCTCTGTCTACTGTTACTAAACCAATGTTCATCCATCTTTCCTAATTACCCTGGATCCCAGGAGCATTTACCTCCTTTTTCAGTTTACCATGTGGACCTTGTCAAAGGCTGCACTGAAATCCATATAAACTATATCAACTGCCCTACCCTCTTGCACAAACTTAGTTATCTCCTCAAAACATTCCACCAGCAAAGCCATGCTGACTATCACTAAATCAAATGTTGCCTCTCTATGTGGTGATTAATTTTCTCCAGTGAGAGGATTGAAGTGAATATATGATTGAATCATACATCATTCATGTATCACATGAAACAAGCTTTCATTTGTAATTATTTTAAGCTGTCCTTTTTTAAGTTTCAGCATCTTTGTTGTTTCACCTCTGTGTTGATCTGAGTTCAGGCTGACTCATTGTTACATTCTGTGCTTGAATGTGTCTGAAGTAGAATTTGAGGGTAGCAAAAATTATTTTTTTTAGAACATTACAGCGCAGTCAGTACAGGCCCTTCAGCCCTCGATGTTGCGCCGACCTGTCATACCAATCTGAAGCCCATCTAACCTACACTATTCCATGTACTTCCATATGCTTGTCCAATGATAACTTAAATGTACTTAAAGTTGGCAAATCTACTACCGCTGCAGGCAAAGCATTCCATACCCTTACTACTCTCTGAGTAAAGAGACTACCTCTGCCATCTGTCCTATATCTATCACCCCTCAATTTAAAGCTATGCCTCCTCGTCTCGCCGTCACCATACTTAGAAAAAGGCTCTCCCTGTCTACCCTATCTAACCCTCTGATTATCTTATATGTCTCTATTTAGTCACCTCTCAACCCTCTTCTCTCCAACGAAAACAGCCTCAAGTCCCTTAGCCTCCCCTCGTAAGACCTTCCCTCCATACCAGGCAACATCCTAGTAAATTCTTAAGTAATAACATGTTAACTCGTCTGAGTAGGCTTTAAATGGCTTTGAGATATGTGTCCACCAATCCACATATAAGCTGATATAATATTGATTAATAAGCTAAGGAAATACCGAAACATTTATTGTAGTGCAACTTTAGTGAGATTAAACAATAGCTAAACAGAAAAGGAGTATTCTAAATTTTGAGAGACTTGTAAAGAGTTAAATAATGTAGCTATATTAAAAATGAAAATTCCAGGTGCAGAATCGACACTGACAGATCTTGGTGTTTAATCTTTGCAGTAGTAATATATTTCTAACAACTGCATGTTTAAATCTTATCTTGGGAGCAATAAATCAACTGCAGCCAGACAAGCTCGATAATTATCTTTAAGTCCAAGTGACAGATACATGAAAACTGGTTTAAATGCTAGAAAGTTGTATCCAGCCTTGATTTCAATTGGAAGTGGATCTATAATAATTACTGTCTGTTTTCGGTGACAATAATTGAAGAACTGCAGAATTTGTACAGAAAATATGGTGTCTTCTTATATTTGTATATGGGATGTGAATGTCAATGGTTAGGCTAGCATATGTTGTTCATCTCTAATTGCGCTTGAGTAGACGCTGATGTCACATCACTAGTAAGAGAGTTCCAGGATTTTAACCCAGCAGCAGTGAACAAATGATGACATAGTTCCTGGAAGGCATGATTTGTAAAGTCTTACAAAGATATTATTTCCATGCACCTCTTTTCTTTCTAGACAGTAGAGGCCACAGACTTGACAAAGATTTTGTTGAAGCAAAGCAAGTTGCTGCTGTGGGTACTGTCAATGGTGCCACTGTGTTCATAGTAGTGGGAGTGAATATTTAAGATAACAGAGAGGGTGTCAATCAAGCAAGTTGTTTTGTCCCTGATGATGTTAAGCTTCTTGAGTGATGCTGAGGTTGCACTCATCCAGGCAAGGTGAAACGTATTCCGTCACTTGCCTGGCTCATACCCTGTTGATGCAGTACAGGCTCTGGGAAATCAAGAGTTGGGTTAACTCCCCCAAATCTCCCAACTACTGACCTATTCTTCTAGTCAAAGACGTTATAAGGCTTGTTCAGTTGTGTTTTTGGTCAGTGGTGCTGACGGGTTGGGGAGGTGTGGAATTCAGTGATAGCAATGCCATTAGAAGGAGATGGGTTGATTCTTGATGACCCTGGTGCTATTTGCCATCCAAATCTGAATATTATCTACATCTTGCTGCATGCAGATATGGATATCTTTAGTATCTGAGGAGTTGGATGGCATTAAAATTCAACAAAGAAGCCCATCCCTGATCTTATGCTAGAAGGAAGGTTATTGATGAGTGGCTGAAGTTAGTTGGACCCAGGAAAATACCCTGAGAAATTAGGGTGCTTGTGGTGCATTGTTGTGTTCCTACCTCTGGGCCAGGAGGCCTGGTTCAAGTCCCACCTGCTCCGGAGGTTTGTCATGATATGTCTGAACAGGTTGATTGGAAAATAACTTGTACCCTGAGGAATTGCAGTGATGTCTTCAGGCTAAGATCATTTGCCTCCATTAACTACGTCAAGTTCTTTGTGCTAGGCACATCTTCAGTAAGTGGAAAGGTTCTCCCCTAATTCCCAGGAGCTAGGTCTCTTTAATTCTTTAAGGAGCTAGGGCTCCTTGATTGTTTTTGTTAACCTCTTCCATCACTTTACTGAAGATCAAGAGCAGACTGATAGGGCATAATTGGCTGGTTTGCATTTGTCTTGATATTTTTGGGGATAGCTGGGCAGTTTCCCATATTGTCAAGTAGATGCCAGTGTTGTAGCTGTACTGATGCAGGTTGGTGAGGGCTATAACAAATTCTGGAGCACAGTGTCTTCAGACAGCCACAGTGTCACTGCACATAGCCTTTGCTATATCTAGTGCTGTTTCGTGATATCTCATAGAGTTAATTGATTTGGCTGAGGACTGACATCTGTGATGCTGGGGACCTCATCAGACAAAGGCCAAGATGGGTCACCCACTTGGCGTTTCTGGCTAAAGGTGGTATCACACGTTTCACCCATGTCTTTTGCATTACGTGCTGGGTTCCCCTTTTATTGAAAATGTTCATCTTCCTCCTTTTTGTCATTCAATTGTCTGCCAATATTGACCATGTAATGTGATAGGACTGCTGAGCTTAGATCTGTTGGCGATGGATTTGCTTACTTCTGACTATCACATGCTAGTTCCCAATGTTTGGCCATGCATGTTGTGGCTGCACCAATTTAGCACCTTAATTTCAGGTATGCCTGGTGTTGCTCCTGGCAAACCTCATACCACCCTCAATGAACCAGGTTGATCCCTGATAGTAATGGTAGAGTGGGGGAATATGTCAGACCATGCGATTACAGATTGCGTCTGAATGCAGTTCTGCTGATTTTCCACAGCAGCTCATGGATGCTGCGTTTTAAACAGCTAGATCTGCTCTGAATCTATCCCATTTAACATGGTGTTGGTGTCAGAATAAGGTGGTGAGTACCTCATAATGAAGACTGGACTTTATCTCTACATGGACAGTGCAGTGTTTTCTCCTCCCAATACTTTTAGGTAAAGTTGCACCTACGACAGGTAGATTGGTGAGGCCAAAGTCAAGGAGGTTTTTCCCTCATTTGGGTTCTCAGGCCACCTGCCAGATGCTGAGTCTGACAGTTATTTTCAGGACTCAGCCAGCGGTCATCCTTGTTTATGGATGTTGAAGCAGGAATACGCCATTCAGCTCCTCAAGCCTGCTCTGCTCTTCAGTAAGATCATGGCAATCATTGCAATCCTCCTATGAGGGGAAAGAAAAACTCTGCAGCTCTGTTTTCAATGAACAGCCCCTTATTTTTGCTGTGACCCCTGGTTCAAAATTCTCCCACAGAAGGAAACATCCTTTGCACATGCACTTTATCAAGACCCATAAGAATCTTATATATTTCAATCAAGTCATCTTTTACTCTTGTAAACTCCAGAGGGTACAATCCCTAAGCTATCATCCTTTTCTCATAAGGCAGCCTATCTATACAGTAAGCCTTCAGTGAAGTATTTCCAACACAGTTATATCTTTTAAATAAGGAGATCAATTCTGTATATGTTGCAGAATACTCCAGATGCAGTCTCACCAATTCTTTGTGTAACGTAAGTATACCAGCTTGTGTTTTGCTTACAGTCCACCTTCCCCCACAATAAATATTACATTCGGTTAGTTTTCCTCATGACTTACTGTACCTGTGCATCACCAGCCTTCTATGATTCAAGCCCTTTAACACCCAGATCACTCTGGACCTGAGCTCGGCAATCTCTCAGCATTTAGATAGTCTGCATTTTATTGTTCTTGCCAATATGGATAATTTCACACTTTCCCACATTATACTCCAGATTACCTGATTTTTGCCTACTCACTTACCTATCTGCATCTCTTTGTAGCCTCCTTATGTTGCCTTCACCAATTAATGTTCTACTGATGTTTATGTCATCAACAAATACAGGATACCTTCTATCCTTTCATCCACGTAATTTATGTAAATTGTAAGAAGTTGAATCTCCAGCACTGATCCCTCTGGCACGCCACTCATTACATTTTGCCACCCAGAAAATTATCCATTTATATGTCTTCTCTGTTCCCTGATAGTCAGCCAATCTTTTATCCATGCCAGTATGCTACTCCCTTACACTTTTCTTATCTACAATAATCTTTGATGCAATACCTTATCCTATTCCTTCTAGAAATCTAAGAACAATACAGCTATTGGTTTCCCTTTATCCACACCACATGTTGCTACAGATGACTACAATAATTTAAGAATGATTTTCCTTTCACAAAATCATGTTGACTCTGCCATATCACCTTGAATTTATCTCTGTGCCCAGCCATAACCTCTGTAATAATAGTTTCTAACATTTTGCAGGTGATTGATGTTAAGCTAACTGGTCAGTAGTTTTCTGTTTTCTGTATCCCTTGCTTTTTGAATAACAGAGTTAAATTTGCTATTTTCCAATCTAATGGAACATTTTCAAAATCTAAGGAACATTATAGTCAGAAATTGTATAAATTGAATTTTTATACATGAAGGAAGAAAATGATAGTTTAAATAGTTTGTACAATAGCATTCCCTTTTTTCTAATAAAAAAAATTAAATAGTTCTTTAAAAAATCTGAATCAACAAATCAAACAGATGATTACATTCAGATAAAACCATGTTGAACAGCTTCAGATTAACTTTTTACTTTATAGCTATAAATAATAATGATGTCCATGTTATGCAGTATTCAGTAATCTCTAAGATTGCACAAATAGTCACTAAAAGTCATTTTCAATATATTTTTCCAAAAGTGGATGCCATTGGATTGATTTATTTTGTGACCAAAATGATTTCTATATGTTCAGGATTGATTAATATTTAAGACCTATTATGTAGTTGCACTCCTAGAGTAATAGGTTTATCATGAAATTATATATGTTGGCAAAACTGAAGTACTCCGTTTGATTTTTATTACACCTGCCCTTTTATTCTGAAGGATCCATCTCTGATTGTTTGCTCACCAAAAGGCCTACTTAATTGTATACAGAGTCCTGACCTTCTGTTTCCCAAAGTAAAGAAATAAATGCCATTAAAGGAATTGTTCTAAAATTATATTTCTTGATTTTATGAATCCACAGATAGAGATAGAGCCATGTGACAGTTTCTTTCTCAGACTGATGAATAACATCCCTTTATAGTCTGCTCTTTTTCATTCTTTTTTCCTCTGATACTGTTGATAGTCCCATTTATGTCTCCTGGAGAGAAATATAGGGGTTACTTTGAGAAGCTCCTTTGTTGTAAGTAATATCCCTGGACTTGATCTACTGTAGTTATTATAACAAGGTCACCCAGGTGGATCTCATAGAATATGAGTTCCCTGATTGTGGGTGTCAGTTTGATCCAATCAGGGAGCACTAGCTGACAGGAGTGTCAGAGCTTTCCTGATGAAGTGCTTATGCCTGAAACATCGATTCTCCTGCTTCTCGAAAGTTGCCTGACCTGCTGTGCTTTTCTAGCACCACACTCTAGACTTTGATCTCCAGCATCTGCAGTCCTCACTTTCTCCTAGGAGTGTCAAAGGTCCTGTTCACCCAGAGAGCTGGTTCTGAGGGAGCTGGATCAGTGTTAAGGACTTCCCATGTGTAAATAAATGGTGACTTGGTGACAGGATACCAGCCTCTGTGGAGTTATTTCTCCTACCAGTAATACAGCAAGAAAAAGTAACAACTGAAAACAGTAGGGACCCAGATCCTACGTACTTAACCCCCAAACCCAATAAACATTAGAATATTGAAAAAAAAGCCAAAGAACTGCAGATGCTGGAAATCAGAATCAAAATTAGAAATTGCTGGAAAAACTCAACAGAACTGGCAGCATATGTGGAGAGAAAGCCAAGTTAATATTTCAGGTCCACTGACCCTTCTTCTGAATATTCAGCTGAATATTTGTTTAAATATCCAACCTTTACTCCTCATAAATTTTTTTAATAGTTGTATTTGCTCTGATATTGTTCTTCCTTTCAAAACCAGAATCACCTAGTAACTCAAATCCAAGTCCAACTCCATCTTTGAAGTTCTTCCATCACTTTTCTGCCTGAGCGACAGTCCTGAAATGGCCCTTATCAAAGCAACAAATTACGTTCTCTAAGACTGTAACTATGGTCCACTTTCTCTCCTGATCATTCTCTCCTAATCCTGTGTAGATTATGGTTTTGACAAAGGTCAGGGCAGCACAGATTGTTGATGGCACATTTGGTTGAGGAAATGGTAGAGTCAGGAAGACTGCAGGAAGATCAAATGTGGGGCATGATATTATGGAGGGTTGGGGGTGTGTGGAATAAGCACTGCTACTCTGGCTTTAAAAGGTGTGTTAAAAGCGTTTGTTGGATGCTTCCTAAGGTCTGGAAAACCAGGCCTACGGACTTTAAAAATAAAATTGGGCCTCACAATCTCAGTAACATATCTCAGTAACTGATCTACCCTGCCACTCAACAGAATGTTGGTCTCCTGTCTTCCATTTGACCTCCATTAAAACATGTGGCGTGATTTTTGAAATTTGATGATACAAGTTGAGATAAAACATTATTAAAGTAGGTAGACTGGTTGCTCAATAGAAGGAAGATGAAAGGAATTTTCATTCTTATTTAAATTATGATCAAATAGTCTGTTTTCTAAAATTACTATAATTTATCTTTTCATTGAATTTATAGAGCCGGCCCCATCCAAGCATTGTTGTAACTGTGGTGATTGTTGCACTGCTGGCTTTCTTATCTGCAAGCTGCATTGTTAGAAAGTATTGCTTTCCTCAAAGGTATGGATTTTTCAGTTGTTCATTTAAGTCGATATGTATGCAACATTGACTCTGTGATTAGCAGCAACGCTTTCAAAAATCTGAATTCCCTCCTCTGAAATCTTCTCCCTCAAACATTCCACCTCTTTGATTAAACTATAAAACTATAACCCTTGAATGCGTATCTCCTTGACTCATTTTTTTTTTCTTTGTGCTTCATGCTTAGTGTTTCTTTTCGCCCAGATTAATATTGGCAAATGTAAGTTGTTGGCGTAAAAAGAAAAAAAGGAATCATTTTCTTTTATGAATCAACATTCGTGGTTTGGAGTGTCAAAGTGAAGGTTTCACTGCCTTTTTTTAAGTGTAGCGATGCTGTCCATTTATACAGAACTAGATACCAGAAAAGTACATGAGTTGAATGACAATATGATGCTTTAGTTATGTTGGTTGAAGGATGAATATCAACCATGGTCTTCTTTAAATAATGTTCCAGAAATTTTAATGTTTGCATGAGGGTAGACATCTGTGATTAAGGTCCCAATTCTATGACATTGTAATGTCACTTAGTGTTTTAGAATGAGGAATTAAGCTGGCCATAGACAGTTTATTAACTCCTATATTATCCCTGTTCATATAAATAAGAAGGGATAGTCACAAGAATGTAGATGTATTGTTAATTGAGGAAAGGTTAATTTTGCTAAAAGCCTCAAGTAGGATCGAGTGTGACAATGACAATGGGGGAGTGCATCAATATCACTGCTGAAAAATCCTGAAAATATGTCTTTATATGTTCTCAGTAAAAAGTACAAAATATTAATGCAGTCTTTGGGTAAGAATTTTTTAAAAATCTGCACTGAAGCTTCCATTTGAATTAAATACTCATGTATTTAAATGTGATTGCATCATGCCCCCATGTGGCTGTGCAACATTGGTGCATTCAATTAAATGGTAAATTTGTTCATCGTACGCATTTATGGTTTTAGATTGAAAGTATCACACAGCAGAATTGTCACCAATGCAGATTACTTTTGTGAGCTTGTCTAGATGTGTAACTTATATAATTTATGGACAAAATGTACCACCTGGCTCATTGGGTCTTTGGTAATGCCAGCTTCCCATATTTGTACTAACTCCTCTAATTCACAGTCTTTCACAGTACTACTTAATAGTTTTGTTCTTCAAATGCATAATTTCTTTTGAAAGCTGGATTATCTTCAGTGGATTATTTTGGTAAAATATTGTAGAATGAAAAATCTATTGTTGAAGACAGAGTATGGTACATTAGAGAATTAAATAACAGCCGCCTTCTGTTACAGTTACAGATTGAATCAGGTGTCCAAGGAAAAGACCAAGTCATCCAATTTAAATATATACTTCTTATGGGATGTATTCTAATATATATTTGATTGGCAAGTCTTTTGGACCTTAATTGTTGCTTAAATTTGCATGATCATTTTTAATATTAAAATTTGCAGCCTATCTGATTCAAATTTAAAAGTGCATCTGAACCTTTAGAGACATGTGTGTGCAGCATTATAACTAATAATGTGCTTTGGGATTGTAATTTTCTTGACGTTTAAAAATCTTAAATTTATTAACACATCACTTTGCTTCGTTGGCATTTAATGTGAAATTTATCACCAATTACAGTATTAGTGTTTTGGCAGAATATGTAACCCATTACCTGTAATAAATCTACAACATATCGGAAATTAAGTAGTTTGAAATAAAGGTGGCGTGATGAGGTGACATATTGTCATCATAATTTATTGCCATGGATTAGTAGAGTCAGAAATTATATTTGATCATGCTTGATTTCCCACAAGATAAGGTCCTTGTTTAAACCAAACCTCCGTAGAGGATAGGTACTGAAAATTGAGCAGGAATTGGTATTACTTTCTTGCACATTGAATTGTAGAATAAATTTAGCATAACAAAGAATTAGAAAATCAGCATCTGTCCACCCTGTTCCTTGTATGCACAGGACCTAAAAGAGTTGAGATATCAAAATGGAACTATTTTGGAAAGGTACCAAGTGAGCTCCTGATAATTCGAGTTTGTCTATTGAGTAACAAAGTCATATTATATATGAAGGTCTCTAGTTCAGTTTTTCAATGTCCAAAACTGGTCCTAAGATCAGTTTCAAGTAGTTCTTTTAACTTGTTTGTATAACCCCTGGCACCCAATCAAATTATCATTTAGCCTCGTTGCAGCTGCCTACACTCTATAATGCCATCTAAAAAGAAATTGCTGGTCATTGGTGTGCTTTTTTTTAAGATTTATTAGAAGAGATTTTTATATCCCTAGTTGTTTTAAAATATCTTCTCATTTCTTTCATATTGTACTAATCAAACTCATCAAATGATAATTGACTGTCGTTTGGCTTTGATGATTTGCAATCACGAAATAAATAAATATTTTCTTTTGTTTCTCCATTCCATGGAATTTATTTCCTGCTCTATTCACCATTTTAAAGCCTTTGGCCTTACTCTTGTCAGCACAACTGCCAGGATTTAACTGGCACCAGTTGCAGCTGCAAAAGCTCAACTGTGAATTTTTGGCACCCCTCTGACCTATTGGAGCTATGACCTCTTGAAGTAGCTGCTATACTGGGAGGGTGACAGAAGTGAGGGATTGATAAAGATCTTTAAAGATTCAAGTTCTACTATATCTAAGTTAAAGATATAGTAGAACTTGGAAAGAGGGTGTACTGGTCCAAACTGGACCTCTGTTTCCAAATATTCAAACAGTAATTTTGATTCATGTACAATAATTCCAGTGGTTCACTATTTTTTTCCTTGTAAAAGCATAAAAGATGAAGACAAATTGCTTATTGGAGAAATCTGAGCATTAGAATCATTACAAATGGTTTTCTGGGCAGAAAGGATGTGAAATTTCAGAAGGCATAAAAGAAGGCTTTAGCGATGGTTATGCTTAATGTAAAATTTGTCCCTGCAATTCCTGTTGAAATGCAAATTGAATTAGTTTCACACTGTAATCTGAATATTTTGCTTGTCAAATCAAGGTATTTCTGGATTAATTTGAATCAATGGTAGCTAATGAGATATAATAGCTCAGATGTTCCGATCTGGCTTGGAAATTCTTACTTTCATTCTGGCAGCTGTTGTGGAAGGGTATGTATGTCAGGCAAGTGTGGGCTTAGAGCGGCATTCAGTTGAGGGACTAGAGTGCCAGTGGAGCAAAATAGTCTGTCAGGTGGGTGAGCTGGGTATGATATCAGGTGGGTGAAGTGCATATGGTGTCGATTGGATATGTTGCTGGATGCTAGCTAAGTAAATTGGTACTTAGGATAAGTCAGGAGTTATCAGGTTCAACAGTGAGTTTGGTTCTGCCAGAGAGTCAGGTAGGTAGGGGCATTGTTGGCCCAGAATTTGGTCAAGGTGGATCTGGGCAGGTCAGGTCGCTATAGGTGGGGTCTCAGTTCAAGCTGGATGGAGGGGAGATCTAGGACTGAGATTCACTCGGGGATGAAGGCTGTCAGGTCTAGGGTTGGCAGGACAACTTGGAGGGGTGATAGTGGGTAAAAGGGCAGTGCAAAGGCTGCAAGATCTAGGAGCCATGGTGCTTGCGTCCAGGTAGATCAGACTGGCAAGTGGAAAGTGCCTGGTCCAGTGGACTTACCAGGTCAAGGGCTATAAGTGGAAGTGGGACTGAGGAATAAAGTTCAGGACAGTTAGGAGTCAGTTTAATAATTACCCAGACGTTAGAGTAGATTTTTGATCCTCTAACGTTTCCAGGGTAGCTATTAAACTTAAGTGAATGAATTCTTAGACTTTAATGGATTTTTTGGAGCATTCCAGGCACAGTAGAATTGCCTAATGAAAAATTCAATTCAATGGGTGTTTCCCTTGCATCAGAGATTTTGTGTAAAGCGGATGCACAATTCCAGTCTACACTTCAGCACTTCTCTGTCATTGAAATGTATGGGTCAACATGTTCCAAGACTCGATTTGTGAGTGCTTCGAACAGGAAGGGGAATGATGGCATATTTACAATTACACAGTTCCCACATGTGCATGGCTGTGATCTGGCATTTTCTTTCGGCTCTCTCATACACCAGCATGTCATTCTGTGTATCTCTGCATCCCTCTTGGAAATGCTCACCTGACTTTAGACTAAACAAAATGCTGAAAAGAAAGACATTACTGAGCTTATTTTGCCTTTGAAGAGCATTATAAATCATTGTGATGGTTTGACGTTTGGCATTCCTGATGTCTGCAAGACAAAATTATTCAGCAGTACCTCTTTCCTCAACAATTCTCTCTAGGTTGTTTCATCATTACATTTTTTTTGCAACGAACATACTTTTGAATGTCATTTTACAGTATTAAGTTTATTTAATTATGCATAGTTATGAATGTGTTTTGAACCATTGCAGTAATCAAACTTATACATATTCAACACTGAGAAGACATGAGGAGCTGAATATTTCAGAGGAGGCTGCCATCTGCAGGCAGGATCGAGATGGCACTGACTCCAATAAGGTAAAATAATAAAATGCATGTTATTCTTGATAAGACTGCCTTCATTTTCAGTAATTGAGTTTTATCTTTTGATGTATTTATTATGCACTTTAGTTTTAGATTGCAACACAACACAAAAACAAAATAGAAGTAAACCATAATTGTTATTTGTAAAGCATTTTCTGGAAAACATTTCAGCCTGTAATGGAATTCTCTTTCTCATTTGTTTACTGAGCATTTTATTTTTGATTTTATTTTCTACAAATCCATGGAAACAACTCTTGGGTATTTCTTGAAGAGGAATTCTTCATGCCAAGGTGTAGGGATGTAAGGGTATTTATCAGTTTGGTTACTCAGGGCTGTCAATGGTTAAAATGTAAAAATTTTAAACAGGGATCTTCACCTACCTTAAACTCAGTCACTTATGTTTTCAACAGAGACAGAACAAGAGACAATGACCAACCTACATGCAGAGCCTACACATCATTAATATACTATAATGAGATTGCCTGCCTTCAGTTTAGTAGTCATTCTATTTTTAGCTTACTATAGCCAGTTTTGACAAACATTGGATGACCTGACAGCTGAAAGAAGATGAAAACAGCTGAATCCATGTGCTAAGTAGAGCAATACTTCAGAAGCAGGAGTGTTATTCTCAGCTTCAACAAGGTTGTAACCTCCCATCACCATCACCCGACATCCCACACTCCCCACTCCTACCCTTGAAGTCTCCACGCTGTACTTCAAGCTGCTGTGCAGGAAAATCTTGAAGGAGCCCACTAATCAAAAATGCAGGACTTTGCTAATGCCCATTCCTACAAATTACCCAAACACCCAACACTTCCCAATCCAGATCTCGTCTCTGAGCTAGAGTCCAGGCCTTAGTGACATTTTAAGTGCTCCCGGTTACGAGTACATTGTCTCTGAAAACAAAAATGCCTGAAGAAGGCAGTCCTGAAGAAGGGCTTATGCCCGAAACGTCGATTCTCCTGCTCCTTTGATGCTGCCTGACCTGCTGCGCTTTTCCAGCAACACATTTTTAAGCTCTGATTTTCTAGAATGTTTGGTTCTCTCATACCCAACCCCTCATTGATGCTAAACCTTTCTTTATCTCAGTGTAGGGAAAATTATAGTCAACCTTTCAAATTCCATCAGCATATCCTGTTTCAATCAACCTCCTTGCTGCTCTCAGTTTTTGGTTTTACTCCGTATCCTGCGTTTACCCCATTGTGAAGAATCTTGTAAGATCCATTTTGTTTGTGTTCTTACCTCCATTTAGAAATCCTAAGTCCATAAATCTACGAGTGGTTCCTTAACTGTTATTCTTACAAGATTCCACTCTTCATTGCTTTTGGCTCATATAAAATTCATGTTTTTTCCAATAAAGAGTCTCTTGCACACAGCATCCATGTCAAGCCACATGGCTCCCTTTGCACAACAAATTAATCCTGCTTTGTCTGAACAATGCCCTTCACTGGTCATGCTGTTCATTCTGACTCTGGATTTCTGCCTGCTCTTCATTCCACAGTGAACCACTCACACTTTATGTTCCTACCCATTGATATCTTGTACCATCACTCTCTTTGCCTTGGTGCCAATTGCCATTTCTTCAGAAGCCTCCTAAACGTTCATCTTAGTCTTTGCTTTTTGTCTGTCCGTTTCCATATGATCCCAAATTCTATCCTTTACTTATCTATTGCCTTGTCATTCATTTTGGAATGCATTAGGTACTGTGCCAGTGAATATTGTCATTAATAATCAGGTATGCCATACAAAAAGATGAGCAGGGCAATATGAGAGTGGTATGACTGACATTCAGAGAGGACTGTGAAGAATATCAGTTAAAAATGGTTTGAAAAGAAGCTGCTACTCTGACATTCTCCTGCTCTGTTAATTTTGCAGGTTGATTTTAATTTGAGTTGTCAGATGATATCTAATCATTATAATGCATGTTTTTGAAACTGAGGGTCACCTCTGCCAGGTTTCTTGGAATCAACAGATGCTGATTGCATTCTGAGCTCTAGTCAATAACAGAGGTTTCCGCCAGCATTTGTCTTGACAGGACCTGTTTATAGTGTCTGTTTCATTCTAATAACATTTTCATCAAAGTCAAAATTTCTGACCTGTATGCACGAAGCATTATCTTTGTCCAGGCTTTTCATTTGCAGAAGACATCCTTTTATTCCTAGTTTAAATGAATCCAATTTAGTCTTTCTCTTTCTGATTAGGAAGAACATTTTTAGTTCCAGTGCTTGATATTTACAGTACATTTTTGCATAAGTTTCATGAATGTATTGTTCTATATCAATATTGGGTACAAGAAGTACAAGAATAAATTGTTAATAATAAATAATGGAGAATTCTTCATGCTTTCTTCTCCACATGGAAGAATAAGAGTTAGTGGGAGCTACATTGGATAAAATAATTAATTTGCAGCCATAGTTTCCAATGCAGGCAGTATACAGTTTTGTCATAGCTACTAATTAATATGTTTGTGGCTTGCAGCTAGCATTAACCATGCTATTGAATGACTGTGCACATCAGCAGGGGAGCCAAAGTTGTGAAAGACAAACATCAGCTAATGCTAGACCGCACAACTTCAAATCAACCTGCTGCTTTGAAGGGAAAGTTGTATTGTGGCTAAAGTAGGTGCTGGAATTTATTGTGGAATTTACCTTAACATGGAAAAAGATGGGAGAGAGTAGACTCCAAGCTTGTTGCACCAGAATCATTTGTTGAGGAGATGCAGAGGATGATGACTTTTTCCCACTGGGTCTTCCAGACAGAAATTGTGAAGCTGTGGAGCAGGTAGCCATCACAGCCAAAATCATGCCCCCAGGAGCTATGGACCAAACAAAAATTTCAATGACCTCCAGCAAGTGCCATGGACTGCACCATTTGTTTCACACCCTGTTCAACACACTGCACTCTGTCATTCCCAACAACCTCTGTCATTCATGACTTGTAACTCATATTCATAATCTCATTCTCACACACCTAACACTACTGCAAACCTCATATCCACAATTCATAACTTGCACATGCTAGTGCTATTCAACCCGACAACCACATCACCCAAACCAACTGCACCAGACTCCTTGATATACTTTCCTCTCTCTTGCAGAACAAAATGCTCCCTGATGGGGCCGTGGAGGGGGACCAGGGAAGGGGTGTGTGGGGTAGGGTGGAGGTTTCTGTCTTGTTGCAAAGTGGCTTTCATTGATCTAATTCTCCTCCCGTGTATGTATGATTTATGTACCATCAGTGAATCTCCATGTCACCCAATAACAATCCTCTGGTTTACCAGTGATGACTCAGATGCACGCAGCACAGTGGACTTCCACAGTATCATGGCACTATGATGGTTGCGGATTATTCAGCATTAACCTTCATGACTTGCCTGCGTACCAGTTAGATATCAATGGAATATATTGCTTGTGGTATTTCTCAGAGTCTTTGTGCAGCAGCCATAAAGCCATGTGCCTGCTCTGCCTGCTGCTCTCTGTTAAGAGGAAATAAATCTAGTCAGCTCAGAAGGAATACAAGTCTCTTTTACTCCATCCAGGGAATGTCAAAATCAGAGATAGTGAACTCCAACTCCTATCTGGATGGGGCCCAATGCAGAAGTATTCATGGCCATAGACAGCTTCTCAGCCACTGGCAATGCCATCCTCTCCCAGCTGTGAGGTTGCAGTAGGTGGCTGCAGTAGGTAGCACATTTCAGTGAGGACATACACTGTGTAGTGCAAGTGTCTCACACATTTATTCTTGCTGAGGTGCAAATGCATAATTGCTCTCTGAATACTCTGGGTTGATCTGTTGTTGCTGAAAATTGTCCCTGTCCTCCTCACCCTCTTGCAGTTTGCCCTGATCTGTGTGCCATCTGCCCATTCTCCTGGTCATGCTGTAGTGTTTCTTATTTGGGAGGAAGTGGTTTGTGAAATCAGGACCAAAAGTCCTTCATCATTTGCTGTGTTAATCCCTGTAGTCATTTGCACCTTCGAAGAACTCTAGATAGTACCAAACACGTACAATGATAGCAACAACCAAGAAAAAAATCAACAGGCAACAACTTGAAAATTGATCCCTTTAGTAATGCTGGTTCCTGCTGCTGGCTACATTTTAATCAGCATGTGTAATTAAAACAGGGCATTAACTGGAGGGTCAAACTCCAGGCCAACTTACTTATTAGCATCACAGCCTACCTGCTTTGCATACTCTGTGCAACCTTCACCACATGCACTGACACCCACACTAATATATGACAGACTCAACTCACAACAGAAATGATTGCATGTACTATCTTTTGTCTCAAGAACCACTCATGTCCAAAACACGTTTGATATATATTTTCACTGTATTCCATTACAGAACCTTTGACTTGAGCACTGGATTCTCTCCTATTCTGTTCTCTCTATTCACTCTTAGCTATTCGATATGTGTATCTTCATAACAGCTACCCACCCAAGACCTATATGTTATTTGAGTTCTCACATGTGTAATTTGACTGCAGCTCCACAGTCCCTTTTCCAGTTTTGTCTTTCTCTTTGGTTAATTCATTTTGTTTTAACCCTCCTAAATCCCACTCCTTGTTCTTTCACCCCTCTCAGATACTGTACCCTCCCATATCACTGCCCTCACACTTCAACCTTCCTAAACCTTCCTACTGCCCTGCCTCCATACACCATAAACAAAATAGAAAGCTGTTATTTCAGTGGTTTGTCTGAAATGTTTTCCATTGCTATCAAAATGCCTCCAGGCAACATGATTCAGGAGCGAACAAGTCAGTTTCACCAATAATTCAGTCATTGAGAGGGAAAGAGAAAGCCGAGAATATTCATGAAGTTTAACTGATAAATCTACTTACTTCAGCACAGATCTACAAGTGGAGTGAGAACTAAATGCCACTAATAAAATCAAGTAATGGTGCATGCAATTCATCAGAAAATATCACTAAGAAGACACAAATAATGTGCAAAAATATGCTAGGAAAATAATTGCCTACTATAAAAGGGACCAGACTGACAGCTTTAAAGAATATACATATATCACTCAAGTTCCCTATGAAAGAAATACAAAAGGTTTGGGGCCATCTAGTTCAAGAGAGAAGCACAAATCTCAGACCATCAGAAAGACAGTGTGAGTCATCTACCTTCCACTCAACCAGCTACCACTCTTGATGTAAACATCACCCATTGCGATGATGACGGAAACTGAGAGTAAAGAACGAGCTCATAGGAAGAAACCATGAGGCCAATGTGCTGCTGACAGTCTCTGTGGTAATGTAGGTCATATCCATGTAATCTGTGAATAGGTGCAGTAATACAATACACTTCCTTTTGTTTACTCAACAATTCCTTTCCAGTTAGACCTGAAAAGTGGCGATCCTTATCTACACTATATGCTCGAAGGAACACACACTTGCAACAGTGCATTGGTTCTTTCTCAAGATAAATAATGATCAATATTTAGTGTGTATCAGGGATTCTGATATCATTAGGCATCCCAACTTGATATCTTTACAGGGTCTCATAAATGCATGAACATTTAGAAATATCATATGACAAAATGAAGAAGTATTTGTGATACATTTAACACAAATATTTCTATTTGTTGTCTTTCGCCCATGAGCTTTCTTCTCCTTTACAGATGCATTGAAACAATTCAGTAAAGGAGCATCTTAATGGTCAGTGAACTTCCAATCTTTCATACTTAGAAGAATCCTTGCTAAGAGCTTGTAAGTTTTGGACTTTCACTCGCCTTGTGTTCCTTTACTGAGTTATGAATACATCATTGCGGTTTGAAGGTTAATTTGAATTAACACGTACATTCTTTACCCTTTTAATTTTTTTTCTCTGCACACAGGGTGTGTTGGAATGAATGAATGCAACAGGTTTTGATGGAACCAGAATGAAGACTGTGCTGAAATTCACTTTGCTACTTTCAGTAAGCCCAAAGTGCAGGCTTTGAATGAATTTTGGATTCAGTGCTTCTGTTTCATGTGTGCTTATTTTTGGTGGATTCTGTGTACATGGTATAAAATTGAAAAGAATAATATCTTATTACCAACAAGTTATGAACATTGATGCAAACCAATTCAACGTTTGTTTTATTTGCATGTCAATAGTAAACAACTGAGCAAATGTAGCCAACATGGGCATACAAAGCATCTACATAATCGTATTTCAAAAAGTGCTAATGATTATTAGAGTGATATGTTCATTTATTATAAATTGTTGCTGAGGGATTTCATTATTCAGTTTTACAATTAAATTCTACAGTAATTCGGCGCTGTGATTGATTTAATACATTTGAGTAAGTCAAAATTTTCTATCATTGCAAAAGCTAAAATTAATCCTAAGTAATAGTTACCATTCTAAAGTGAACCATAAGTAATAGTTACGTTGTGTCATTATAACATGATTATGCAGAAAAATTAGTAGATGATAGATGCTGCAATCAGTCTGTAATTTACATATTTTCAATCCATCAGTTGAATTGATAAATTTCATAAAGTATGAAAGGGAATTTCACAGAACACAGCAGCTTTAGTTTGTGTGCAAAATTGTATTAAAATGAAAGTGGTCTGTGTGTTCGAAACTATTCACACCACTAATAATCTATCAAACCGATGACAAATTAGGTTCAGATGCATTTGTAGATTGAGTTCTTCCAATGTTTTTCTCTTTGGGGAATGCAGTTCTTATTATATTTTTGTCAGTGTGTGTATGTCTACATCCTTCCTGTCACTCCTTATTACATCAGCTGGACCCTCAGACGATATTGCACAGTGAAGTCAGAATCATTAATAGGAAAGGATTTGCAATATGCTAGGCTGTCCTTTTTAATGATTTAGGACATAAGGAAAAGCTTTAACTTTCTCTTTAGATTCTCTCAGCTCTCTTGTCTGTGGAGCTTAGATGGGTAAGTATTTACTTACCTCCAGTAATGCCATTTTCTGCAAGTACTGACTAATCTTGGTTTTGGCAGAGATCTTGGACTGTTTTCAATTTTCTTCTTTTCCCTGAGAACAGGTCATTTAATCCCTTGAGCCTATTCTGCCATTCACTAAGGTCATAGCTGATCTGAACCTTAATATTGTAGACCTTCCTGTGCCTCATATACCTTAATAACCCCAATAAGCACAATATTATCAATCTCAGATTTAATCTCAACAATTGACCTTGTGTCAACTGCTTGATATGCAAGAGAGTCCAAACTTCTATTTCTTGTTTATGGAAGTATTTCTTCATTTTACTTACAAAAGGCAATGGGGAAACATCTAATCTCCACTTAACAGATCACGTTGTCAATTTTAAATTTCTGCACTTCCCCCACAAGTTGTTCTGTTTTCTCATGACCTGTTCTGATTTACGTTCGTAATTCAAAAACAATTAACAGCAACTAAAACATATTTCTGTAGCCAGATGTTTTTTGTCACTTGATTAACTGCTTTACTTAGTTGCCTTGAAGAATTTTACAAAACAGGCAAAAGTGGATATTCCAGCTAATGACACAGACACGCATACAGTCAGTCAGATATAACACAATTGTTCCTTTCTCAAGCGGTCTGACGTTATAAGAAAATCATGCAATAGCCATGCCTTTTAAACTAATGAGGTCAGAATCGTGTTATAGCCAGTACAGGTTGGAAAAGTTTGTGTTCTACAAGTAAAGACCTAAATTGTTCAAATGTGTTGAAGCAAATTTGCATTGAAGAAATGCATGTTAAAGCAGGACTGACTGTACAACAAAAGCTTCAGTGAGAGGCCATTGCAATAGAAGCCCCTGGCACTGAGTGAGCTTCTTCACAGTGGAGCCAAAATGGCTGCCGCACATGAGCAGACGCAGCCCATGATGTCAGCTGACAGCGAGCAGCATCTCAGAGGGTGTGTGCCATTGACATCATCAGGCTGGGGTCAAAGGGGAGGGAGTGGCCAGGGGTGAAGGGGAAGGGGGTATGGGGGAGGGAGAAATGTGGGCTGTGGGTGAAGGGGACATAGGGGTGAAGGGGTAGCAGAAAATGGGGGCTTTGGGTGAGGGAGAGATGATAGAGCTGGATGGATGGAGGTGCAGCAAGTTAGGGTCTGGTGATGAGATGAAGGTGGGAGCAGAGCTTCCAAATGATATCAGGTCCCTCTCCATCACCTTGTGCCACCTGGAGGTGCTGTTTGCAACAGTTGTTGCTGAGCTCAAACTGAGAGCTTTTAAAAATAAGAACCAAAATTGCTGGAAATACTCAGCACGTCTGACGGTATCTCTGAAGAGAGAAACAAAATTTCCATCTCAGGTCAATGACATTCATCAGAACTGTTCTAATTTTTCCCCTTCTCAGATTCTGCCTGACTGACTGGGTATTTTGAGCATTTTCTATCTTTATATTTCATAGACTCATACAGTAGTGAAGTGGCCCTTCGGCCTATCAAGACTGTGCCATTCAAAACAATTACCTGCACTAGTCCCATTTTCCCACACTGGGAGCATAGCCTTGAATGCTATGACATTTCAAGTGTTCATCCAAGTACTTTTCAAAGGCTGTGAGATTTCCTGGCTCAACTTCCCTCCTGGACAGTGCATTCCAGAACCCCACAACCCTCTGTGTGGAAAAACATTTCCTCAAATTCTCTCTGAACTCCTGCCTTTCATTTAAAGTGTGTCCCCTTGTTCTCAACCCTTCCACTAAAGGAAACAGCTGCTTCCTTTCCACCCTGTCCATGCGCCTAATAATCTCACACCTTTCAAACTTCTCTGCTCCAAAGAAAGCAACCTAAGTTTACCCAGCCTGTCTTTATAGCTAAAATGCTCCATCCCAGCAACATCCTGGTGAGTTTCATCTGCAGCCCCTCCAATGCAATCACATCTTTCCTGGAGTGCAATGACCAGAACTGCACACAGTCCTCCAGCTGTGGCCCAGTCAGAGTTCTGCAAAGCTCCACAATAACCTTTACACCGCTGAGGCTAAACGCCAGCTCGCGGACACCTCCTCCTACTGCCCCCTTGACCATGACCCCACCTCCCACCACCAAACCATCATCTCCCAGACCATCCATAACCTCATCACCTCAGG
>NC_057727.1:34208487-34230833 GCF_004010195.1 Chiloscyllium plagiosum | reverse complement strand
TTAGCCTGCTTGGCACACTCTTCTCATTCCTGAAGAAGGGCTCATGCCCAAAACGTCGATTCTCCTGCTCCTTGGATGCTGCCTGACCTGCGCTTTTCCAGCAACACATTTTCAGCTCTGATCTCCAGCATCTGCAGTCCTCACTTTTTCCACAATAACCTCCCCGCTCTTATAACCTGTGCCTTACCTGATAAAGACAAACATCCCATATGCCTTTTTAACTACTCCATTTGCCTGTCCTGCCATCTTCAGGTATCTGTGGACAAGTACCCCAAGATCCCTTTGTTCCTCTAAGCTTCCTAGTGTTTTGACATTCAGTGGTGGGCAATCCTGAGGGACAAAATTTACGTGTTCGACAAGATTCCTCACGGGAGATTGGTTAGCAAGGTTAGATCTCACGGAATACAGAGAGAACTAGCCATTTGGATACAGAACTGGCTTGAAGGTAGAAGACAGAGGGTGGTGGTGGAGGGTTGTTTTTCACACTGGAGGCCTGTGACCAGTGGTGCGCCAAAAGGATCGGTGCTAGATCCACTGCTTTTTGTCATTTATACAAAATAAGTGGATGTGAACATAGGAGGTATAGTTAGTAAGTTTGCAGATTATACCAAAATTGGAGGTGTAGTGGACAGCAAAGAAGGTTACCTCAGAACACAGTGGGATCTTGATCAATTGGGCCAATGGGCTGAGGAGTGGCAGATGGAGTTTACTTTAGATAAATATGAGGTGCTGCATTTTGGAAAAGCAAATCAGAGCAGGACTTATACACTTAATGGTAAGGTCCTAGGGAGTGTTACTGAACAAACAAACCTTGGAGTGCAGTTTCAGAGTTCCTTGAAAGTAGAGTTGCAGGTATAGGATAGTGAAGGTGTTTGGTATGCTTTCCTATATTGGTCAGAGCATTGAGTACAGGAGTTGGGAGGACATGCTACAGCTGAATAGGACATTGGTTAGTCCACTGTTGGAATATGGCATGCAATTCTGGTCTTCTTCCTATCAGAAATATGTTATGAAACTTGAGAGGGTTCAGAAAAGACTTACAAGGAAGTTTCCAGGATTGAAGGATTTGAGCTCTAGGGAAAGGCTGAATAGGCTGAGGCTGTTTTCCCTGGAGCATTGGAGGCTGAGGGGTGACCTTATAGAGGTTTATAAAATCATTAGAAGCATGGTTAGGATAAATAGACAAGGTCTTTCCCTGAGGTGGGGTAGTCCAGAACTAGAGGATATAGGTTTAGGATGAGAGGAGAAAGATATAAAGAGACGTGAGGGGCAACGTTTTCACACAGAGGGTGATGCATGTATGGAATGAGCTGCCAGAGATAGTGGTGTAGGCTGGTAGAACTACAGCATTTAAAAGACACCTGGATGGATAAATGAATAGAAAGGGCTTCGAGGGATATGGGCCAAGTGCTGCCAAATGGGACTAGTTTGGGTTGGGACAACTGGTTGGCATGGACACATTGGACTAAAGGGTATGTTTCCCTGCTGTACATCTCTATGACTCGGTGAGTACTTCCTTCTCTTGTTCATTCTTCCAAAGTGTATCACCTCAAATTTATCAAGATTAAGTTCCATCAACCACTGATCTGCCCATCCACTTATATTCTCCTTTCAGATTTTCAGTCTCCAGTGCTTTCTTTATGCTTAGTTTTTGAAAAGTCTGCAGCTTCTCAGATTGGGGAAGTTGTGTTGATGCTGTGAGAGTGGGTTAATTGTTGCCATGCTTTTTGGCAATGTCTGGGCCGCATTGCTTCCCTTTGCTGCTGTGCAGGTGAAGATGTTGCTGCAGGAAGGGCATTCAAAGAAGGCTGTTCTATTTGGAGATGCACAAAACCCTCCAGTGTTAAGTGTTGGGTGATGAAAGCTCATGGTCAGGTACATTGGCAGTGAGACA
The DNA here is from genome assembly GCF_004010195.1 of Chiloscyllium plagiosum. Taxonomy (NCBI): domain Eukaryota; kingdom Metazoa; phylum Chordata; class Chondrichthyes; order Orectolobiformes; family Hemiscylliidae; genus Chiloscyllium; species Chiloscyllium plagiosum. The sequence goes on along the minus strand of NC_057727.1, from coordinate 34,228,939 downwards.
GGCTTACTGCAAAAGACATTCGTGAACAGCACGGTGGCAATGGACGGCACAGTGGCAGAGACCTGGGTTCAATTCCCGCCTCATGCAACCGTCTGTGTGGAGTTTGCACATTCTCCCCGTGTCTGCGTGGGTTTCCTCCCACAGTCCAAAAAAAAATGCATGTTAGGTGAATTGGTAGTGCTAAATTGCCCATAGTGTTAGGTTTAGGGGTATGGGTGGGTTGCTGTTTGGAGGGCTGGTGTGAACTTGTTGGGCCAAAGGGCCTGTTTCCACACTTTAAGTGGAAAGTTGTCATCAGAAAGTTGTCAAATATAATAATTCGTCAGAGTGTGGTGCTGGAAAAGCGCAGCAGATCAGGCAGCATCCGAGGAGCAGGAGAATCGACATTTCAAGCATAAGCCCTTCATCAGGAAAAGAGCTTACGATGGAAGGCTTATGGCCAATTCTTCTGCTCCTCGGATGCTGCCTGATCTGCTGCGCTTTTCCAGCACCACACTCTGACTCATTAATATATTTGACAACTTTCTGATGATAATCCATTAGTGTATGTGAAATTGTTGAATCATGCAGGTCAAAATAAAACTTGATATACTATCAAGAAAAATCAATCTAGTTAAATTGATTTATCAGATGTCTGCCGTAGTAATGTGAGGGAGGGTCTCAAATATGAGATTCTATTTGTATTGCTGTGCATTACAAAGTATTCAGTTGTGATTCAGTGTATAATTGTTACTCTGAGATGACTATTTTCATTCTTAATTACAATAGAGAAATGTCTATGAAATCTAGCAGTTATTATCGGAATGCATCTTAATGTAAACAGGCTCACCTTATTTATCTTACATTGGGAAGGTATGAAACAGTATATCTCATTTATACAAGGAACAGTCTGAAAGAGTTATTGGCAGACATTTAGTTTAGATTGGGAACTATGACCTTTGTTGGAGTTCATGTAATTTCTAGGAAATGTTCTTCCAGTTTAAAAAAAAAATTGCAAAATATTAAAAATCATTAAGTGGGGCACAAGTTTATTCCACTAGAAAGAGAGTGTAAAAAATTAAATATGGCAAAATTCGCAAATGGTTAAATCTTCACTACAGATGGATTAAACTCTGAAATCTACGTCTCCATCGTGTATTCTGTTTGCAAAATGCATGATTAAAATTTTATTTCATAGTGATTGGATGGTAACTTAAAAATTCCCTTGACTGGGGAATTCAATTCGCAATATCAACTTGGCAAAAATAAATGAAATCTATCTTCCTGTCTCATTTTAGTAATTGAACATAGTTAGAAGAGAAAAACTCATCTGTCAACTAGATTTTGGTATTCTGCACCTGGCAAGTGTCTGGCAGTGTCGCAGGCTGATACATCTGCCAGTTTTGACTTTGCCTGTTGTCTGCATATGATGGATAAATCAAGATTATATATCGACCTTTAAGGGGAAATCAAATTTCTCACTGTCCATATGTAGCATATTGATGCTGACCCATTGATTGTTATTTTCATAAGTTGCTTTATTTCATTATTTGTTATGGTAGTTATCTTACACCCAGCTTATCATCTGGACATATCCTAATTATACCTTATCTATGCAGTAACTTGATCCTATGGTTAATATTCTTCCTCTGAAATCTGTGGTTTCAAACCCCACTCCAACATATAACCTAAGCTATTGCTTTGAAGGGATGCTGAGGGACAACTAGACTGTTGGAGATACTATGCTTTTAATGCAATAATAAGCCAAGGCCCTGTCAGGTGACTGTAATAGATACCGTGGCAGTATGTGTAGATGACCAAGAGAGTTTTTCCAGTGTCATGAGTAAAATTATCCTTTAACCTACATCACAAAATCGATTACCATTTAATTCCCTCTCATTGCTCTTTGTGGCATCTTGCAATGTCTAAATTGCCTGCGACATATACCTTTAAAACAACAGTGATGACACATTGAAAAATAAGCTGTGCAACATTTTGGGGTATCCTGAGGTTGTAGAAGTTGCCATATAAATGCAAGTTTTGAAGAATTAGAATGTGCTTTTGTCAATCATACGACAGTATAAATTGCTGCTCCCTTTGAAATTTGGCATTCTTTCATTTGGCCTGATGCATACAGATTAAAATTTGACACAGATGGAGGTGGTGGTGTATTAGTGATGTCACTGAACTGGTAATCCAGAAACTCAGGCTAATGTTCTGGGAATATGGATTCAAATCTTACCATTGCAAACGGTGAAGTTTGAATTTGATTTTAAAAGTCTGAGGATTAAAAGCCATGCTAGTGATGACCTTATAACCAATGTTGATTGGTGCAAAACTCTATCTGGTTCACTAATGCCCTTTAAGGAAGGAATTCTGTCACCCTTATCTAGTCTGACCTACCATGTGACTCCAGATTCACAGCAGTATGATTGACTCTTAACTCTGCTAACAGTGGCCAACAAGCCACTAAATCCAAGGACATTTAGGGATGAGTAAGAAATATTGGCCTAATCATTGATGTCCAGATCCTGTAAACACAGAAAAATATGGGGCATCAACTGATCCTGTCCTTTTGGACGATATAGTGTGTCATTGATTCTATGGAACATGCATTCCTATGGTCATAGTTTGCTAAAATAATTGTGATCTCAGTTATTAGTATTAGACTTTAATTAGTCAATATCATAGGTCAAATAGAGCTTAAAATTCCCCTTAGCAATATATCAGCAATATATTTTCACTGTATGTGGGATTAAAAAGCAAGGATTCCTCCAACAACCAACATCACAGCGTTTAGTGTAAAATCTCTAATCCTTGCCAACACCTTAACCTTTGTAGCCTGTTGGAGCTCATCCTCATGTCACTGACTAGTTTATGATGTATAATCACATCCTACTTCATTTTTTAATAGGAAGCGTGCTTTTGAGTTAGCATTAGTGAATTAAAAATAAACCTTGCTTCCATCAAGTGAATACTGTGAACTATTGTTCCAGTTATGATATGGTTTTTGTGGATCCAGTGTGCTATGTTGCCTCATTTCTTCAGTGGAAATTGAATTGTTTGGATGCAGTATGGAAATGTATGATACTTAAGTAGGAAAATAAATTAAGTGGCTCACATTTCATAGTCAGCAATGAAGTATTGGCACTTGCCACGATTATCTATTGATGTCTGTGGTGTAAGTGTCAGGTTTCTTGGCATTATTGTGATTCTGACATTAGCTGACATCCAGCAACAAAGATGTCACCAAAGAGGCTAAGCAGACAATCTCTTTGAAAAATTTGCATAAACCAGGAGGTTAAACCATGATTTTCCTTCAAGTCTTAATTATTTTAAGAAAGACCCTCCAGAAGGACTATCACCAACTTTTACAGATGCACAATTGAAAGCATACTATTCGGGTGCATAACAGCCTGGTATGGCAACTGCTCTGCCCGAGACCATAAGAAACTACACAAGGTGGTGTGTACAGCCCAGACCATCATGGAAGTCCATCTGTGGACTCCATTTACACTTCCTGTTGCCACAGAAAGGCTGCCAACATCATCAATAACCTCTCTCTCTATAACCTCTTCCATCTGGCAGCAGATGCAGAAGCTTGAACACACACACACACACAGCAGTTTCAAGAACAGCTTCTTCCCTGCTGTTATTAGCCTGAAGAATGGACTCTCTAACATCAAATAATTGTTGATCTTGTTAATGTGGATCTTGCCTCGTGCACCTCCTGTACAATATAAGCTGTATGCCTCACTCTGTGTGAGCACCCTATGATCTATATGTCCTTTGCTTACTATGTACTGTTCACAAACAAAGTGCACTGAGGGACATGTGACTACAATAAATCAAATCAAATTATATGGGCAGCAAAATAAAATTTGATATACATGAATAAGATTAAGATAGAAGATGGAAGCTATCAAAAACACCTTTTTAAACACACGTATTTCAAAAACCTGAGAAATTTGACATTTTACAATTTTTAGTTAGTTTTTCAGGATCAGAGATGCTATCCAGCATTATGAATTTGGTATTCCATTTGGTATTACAATGGCCAGAGAATTGTTGGGGTAGTGTAGACTGGAGTTGTGTGTCCGAGCCATGTCTGGGAGTTTGAAATTTCCAGTGGGAAATTTGCCTGCATCGAGAATCTTCCAGAAACCTCTTTTCAGTCAGTAACATGAATTGAATTAAATTGAATTGAATGATTTATTGTCAGTGGCATTTTACAGTGAATAATACAGCAAAATACTTTGATGAAAAACTTCATATGTCACCACAACCTGGCACCATTTTGAATGGTTTAAGAATAAAAGGATATACAGAGGAACCTTGAAATTCCAGCATTCAATTGTCTGAAATCGGATTGTCCGACAAGATTGCAAGCTCCCGATGCTTGGCTAAACTATATTATCTGGCATTCGATTATCTGGAATTCAATTAACTGAACGAAATACTCCCTGCCTGAGTCCTTCAGATAATCAAGGTTCCTCTATAACTGAAAGAGAGTCTATCATCGTTCCACTGACTTCATCATGAGTCCTGAACCCTGAGCTGGCTCATCAATGATACCTGTGCCACCACCCTAACTCCACCACCTCACCACACCCACCAACATAGGAGATGCCACTCTTTAGGCGCCATCTCTTGGCATCTGGGCCTACCTTGCCAACACTGATGCTAGAGCCCGTGCTGAACCCACACTCGCCCTGCAACCAGGAAACCCATCTCCACTTACACTGCCACCCCGCTGATAACCAGGAGCCTCAGGCTTCGCTGCCCCTCATTTAACACCAGGAGTCCCCATTCCAGGTATACCATGCTGCCACCAGATCGCCAACACCAGGAGTTCCACTCTGGGCCCACTGCAACTAGGAATCCTTGACTCCACTGCCAGGCCAGACTGTCACTTCACCAAGAGTCCCACTGCGACCAACGTCTTCCAAATTGTCGCGTTGCCAGCACCCTCTCCAACCAATGGAGGAGCTTTGATGCCACCACTGCCTCCGACAGCTGGGAGGCTGCTGCTGTATCATGCATGGCCCACTCTCACTTCCATGCTGATGCCACCGATTAACCCACCACAAAAAAGCTTTAAAGAAAAGAAAATGAATGCAAAAATGAAAGAGAAAAAACCAGAAGTATAAAGAAAAATGAAAGAAAGCAGATGGGGAGCAGATGTGCACCAGGTTTGAGAGCCCACACACAGCCATGCTACTCTGCCAGAGAGTGTAGACCGAACTAAGGTTAACAGTTAGCCAGGAAATATTAGGGGATTAAAAATCTACTCATACGCCTGGGTAACTGATAAACTGATCCCCTGGGCTGCATAATTCCTGACCATTTATACCCCCGTTTCTGGCAACTATCCTCCAACCACTCCCATTATCCCAACCCTGTCACGCTGCTGGATCTGACCCAAATTGACACACCCCTGCCATTGTCTAGCCAGTCTCAGTCCCTCAACCTAACCCCATCTCACCAGGCCAACCAACCACCCAGACAGCCCTGATTCTACGCCCTTTCAAAGCAGTTGTCAAAGTGCTCTGCTGCTTTATATCACAGAACCTGTCACACTGCTGTGTAAAGGGTGGGGGTGGGGGTGGTGGGGTTGCGGGAGCAGGCAGTGGTTAACAGAAGGGTTTTTTTTGCTGCTCAATTCATGGATTTCAGGACAGGTACATATCCAGATGCCCCTGGAATCCCCAGCACAGAAAGCAACTAAAGGTGAGTGGGAATTCTTTAATTCAACCAGGGTAAGAAATAAATATAGTTGATAAATGAGATGTAACATTTTTAGCACTTTTTTTCACAGCAAGATCAATGGCACAGAATCACAAGTTTGCCTTAATTCAGGTGGTTTCAGGAAATTTCCATCTGTGGTGTGGCTGCTCCTGCACAATCCTTCCCTGCAAAATCTACTCCTAGCTTCCACAATCTCCAGCATTCTCTACTCTCCCCACACCCCTTTCAAGGGTCTTCTCCAACTCCACCCAACACCCCATCCCAGCCTCTCCTCCTTCTCCAGTCCTTATCTAGGGCCTGGTCTAATGACCCTCAGAAGGTTATGTACAACATCCTGCAGTTAATTTCTGGAAATTCTTACTTCTGGATTTCCCATGAGTATATGTTCCCTTCACTCCTGCTCTCTGCACAAACCCACAGTGCATTCATTTCTGAAGGATTTTTCAAAATTCAGGTTTATTTGCTATATTTATGGTAACAGAATGAAGTATAAGAGGGTGTTAAAAAAGATACATTCTGTCTTAACATGTCCATGTTTTAATAATAATACAAGGATTCATGATTTCATTTATTAGTCATTTATTACAGTGCAAAATTACAGTCTGAAGGAATTAAGTTTAATTCAGGGTCACAGTGAAGTTCTCTGCCAGACATTAAATTCACATCTGATCTGAAAGTATATCTGATACAGTCAGTTCTTACATAACATGATAGTTCTGATCTCCTAAGATCTCTTGTTATAAGAAAATTGCGCAATAGCTGCACTATTCAAACTAATAGCACCAGAATCATGTAATAGCCAATGCAGGTAAGGAAAGTTTAGGTTCTACAAATAGCAGTCTAAATTCTTCAATTGTGTTGAAGCCAATTTGCATTGAAGAAACACACGTTATAGCAGAACCAACTGTAGAGTCATAGAGATGTACAACACGGAAACAGACCCTTCAGTCCAACTCATCCATGCCGACCAGATATCCTAATCTAGTCCCATTTGGCAGCACCTGGCCCATATCCCTCCAAACCCTTCCTATTCATATACTCATCCGAATGTCTTTTAAATTGCTGCAATGCAGCCTCCACTACTTCCTCTGGCAGTTCATTCCACACACGCACAACCCTCTGTGTGAAAATGGTGCCCCTTAGGTCCCTTTTATATCTTTCCCTTCTCACCCTAAACTTATGCCCTCTGGTTCTGGATTTCCCTACTCCAGGGAAAAGACCTTGTCTATTTACCCTATCCATGCCCCTCATGATTTAATAAACCTCTGTAAGGTCACCCCTCAGCCTGCAAAGCCCCAGCCTGATCAGCCTCTTCCTATAGCTCAAATTCTCCAACCCTGGCAACATCCTTGCTAATTTATTTTGAACCCTTTCAAGTTTGCAACATGCTTCCGATAGGAAGGAGACCAGAATTGCATGCAGTATTCCAAAAGTGGCAGAACCAATGTCCTGTATAGCCACAACATGACCTCCCAACTCCTGTACTCAATGCTCTCACCAATAAAGGAAAACATACCATACACCTTATTCACTATCCTATCTACCTGTGACTCTACTTTCAAGGAACTATGAACCTGCACTCCAAGATTTGTTTGTTCAGCAACACTCCCCAGGACCTTACCCTTAAGTTTATAAATCCTGCTCTGATTTGCTTTTCCAAAACTGCAGCACCTTGCACTTATCTAAATTAAACTCTATCTGCCACTCCTCAGCCCATTCATCCATCCGATCGCTTTGTACTCTGAAGTAACCTTCTTCACTGTCCACTACAGCTCCTATTTTGGTGTCATCTGCAAACTTACTAACTATATGTCTTATGTTCAAGTGCAAATCATTCATATAAATAACAAAAGGTAATGGACCAGCACCGATCCTTGTGGCACATCACTGATCACAGGCCTCCAGTATGAAAAGCAACCCTCCACCACGACCCTCTGTGTTCTACCTTCGAGCTAGTTCTGTATCCAAATGGCTAGTTCTCCCTTTATTCCATGACAGCTAACCTTACAAACTGGTCTCCCATGAGGAACCTTGTCAACTGCCTTACTGAAGTCCATATAGATCTCGTCTACCACTCTGCCCTCATCAATCCTCTTTGTTATTTCTTCAAAAAACACAATCAAGTTCACTTTAATTATTATTATGGGTATTTACTAAACTATCAAAAAATCATAGGACATTGAATTGTGATCATAGGCTAATTTGTTGCATTATAGTTTTTAATTATTCATTACATATTTTACAGCTTAATATTATTTACACATATAAACTAGGCTAATTATCAGCTGTAGTCAAAAAGTGTGGTGTTGGAAAAGCACAGCCAGTCAGGCAGCAACGAGGAGCAGGAGAGTCAACGTTATGTGATAGGTAGGTGAAGGTGAGGGGGGGGGGGAGATGGTGATCGGTCAGAGTGGAGAGTGGAGCGGATAGAAGGGAAGGAAGGTGGACAGGTCAGTTCATAGGGTGGTGCCAGGTTGTCAGTTTGGATCTGGGATAAGGTGGAGGAGAGGAGAGATCAGGAAACTGGTGAAATTGACACTGATCCCATGTGGTTGGAGGGTCGCAAGGCAGAAGATGAGGCATTCTTCTTCCAGGTGCCGGGTGGTGAGAGTTTGGCAGTGGAGGAAGCCCAAGACTTGTATGTCCTTGGCGGAGTGGAAGGGGAAGTTGAAGTGTTCGGCCACAGTGTGGTGGGCTTGATTGGTGCATGTGTCCCGGCGATGTTCCCTGAAACATTCCGCAAGTTGGCATCATCCCTGTTCATCTTCCTTCCCACCTATCTGCTCCACCCACCGCTCCGACCTATCACCATTGCCTCCACTTCATCTACCTATCGCATTCCCAGCTACCTTCCCCCCAGCTCCACCACCCCTCCCATTTATCTCTCAGCCCCCTTGGGGCCCTCCCACATTCCTGATGAAGACCTTATCCGTGAAACATTGACTCTCCTGCTCCTTGGATGCTTCATGACCTACTGTGCTTTTCCAGTACCACACTTTTTGACTCTGATCTCCAGCATCTGCAGCCCTCACTTTCTCCTAATTATCTGCTGTAGCTTGGTTGGTACCTTTCTTGTCTATGAATCACAAGGGTCTAGGTTCAAAGCCATTCCAGGACCTCAGTACAAAAATCAAGTTTGATACTTCACTGCACCTCTGATGTCAAACTGAGACCCTGACTGCTTCTCACATCAACATGAAAGATAATAGCAACATTTCAAAAAAAGGCAGGTCGATTATCACCTACATCCTGACCAAAAAATTACAATGTTATCACACTACTGTTTCGATGAGCTTGCTGTGCTCAAACTGGTTGCTGCATTTCCAGAAATGCACAAGTGAGTACATTTCAAAAGTATATTATTGGCTGTAAAGCACCTTGAGATGTCCAGTGATCATAGAAAACACGATACAAAAGGGAGTCATTTTTTTCCTTAATTAATAATTATGACTTACTTAATTATTCTGCATGTAACATGGACAAAGTAAGGTGTTCAACTGGGAAAACTAAATAATTCTGTCTTTCCAAGTTTTATGCCCATGATCCAGTTCTTTTCTAAAAACTGAAAGGACGGCTGTTGCTGGAAATCAGAAACAAAACAGAAATTTCTGGAAAAGCTCAGCAGGTGTGGAAGCATCTATGGAAAGAAATCAGAGTTAACATTTCAGGTCAAGTGACCCTTCCTCAGAACAGCATTCCAGTTGTTTTCCGTTTACCTGATCTGTTGTGTTCTTTTGCCTCTTACTTGATAATAGTGTGCAATTCTGGTCTCCTTCCTATCGGAAAGACATTGTGAAACTTGAAAGGGTTCTGAAAAGATTTACAAGGATGTTGCCAGGGTTGGAGAATTTGAACAATAGGCAGAGGCTGAACAGGCTGGGGCTGTTTTCCCTGGAGCGTCGGAGGCTGAGGGGTGACCTTATTGAGGTTTACAAAATTATGAGCGGCATGAATAGGGTAAATAGGCAAAATCTTTTCCCTGGGGTTGGGAGTCCAGAACTAGAGGGCATAGGTTTAGGGTGAGAGGGGAAAGATATAAAAGAGACCTAAGGGGCAACATTTTCACACAGAGGGTGGTAGGGGTATGGAATGTGGTGGAGGAAGTGGTGGAGGCTGGTACAATTGCAACATTTAAGAGGCATTTGGATGGGTATACGAATAGGAAGGGTTAGCAGGGATATGGACCGGGTGCAATCGGAGCAGCACTTTTATTTGGCTAAAAGCAGTGAATATGGTTTCTGGATATGGTCAGAAGTGCAGGCAGAAGGCCTGGAACCCCGTATACCTCAGCAGCAATTTGTCTAAGTTGTGACTTTGCTATTTTCCCAAATCAAGGATTAAGATCCTACATAATACATTTCTAGTAATAGTGTCTTTACAAAAACTTCCATGTCATCTCAGGGGTAGCCTGTTTCCACACTGTAGGGAATCTAATCTAAACAATTAGACCAAGGCTTTTCCACTTGTTCTCAGGTCAGCATGCAAGATGCCCTTGTACCAAGCCCCTATTAATAAATATAATTGCTGACATTGAATAGCCATCTTTCTACCAATGAACTGTTTGTGAAGGACTATTATATGGAGATCGAAACTTTAAGACCATAAGAAATAGAAACAGCAGTAGGCTGTTCAGCCCCTCGGGCCTGCTCCACCATTCAATGGGATAATGGCTGATGTGACATTCCTCACATCCACTTATTTGCCCTTACTCTTAACACTTGATTCCTCTATTGATCAAGAATCAATCTATCTCAGCTTTAAATATGCACAACTTCGCTACGTCCATAGATCTCGGTGGCGAGGAATTCCAAAGGCTCACAACCTTCTGAGAGAAAAAGTTTCTCCTCATCTCAGTCATAAATTAGTGCTTCCTTATTCTGACACTATGCCCTCTGCTCCTAGACTCTCCCATGAGAGAAAACATCCACTCAGATTTTACCCAGCGAAGCCCTAAAGAATCCTACATATTTCAATCAGATTACCTCATTCCTTTAAACTCCAGTTAGTAGAGTCCCAGCTTGTTTAATCTTTGCTCATAAGACATTCTGTCCATACTGATGATCATTCTCATTAGCCTTCTCTGAACTATTTGTCATGAAATAATATCTTTCCTTAAATTAGGGAACCAAAAATGCTTACTATTCTAGATATGGTCTCACCTTGTACAGTTGTAGTGTCTTCCCTACTCTTATACTCCAATCCCATTGAAATAAGGGCCAACATTAAAGAAAATCTTTTCGGCACACCAATTTCTGATTAATGGAATATTTAATATTAATGGAATCTATCAAACATTTTCAGGTCAGGTATGAGGTAGACGTTAAAGCGAGGCCCAACACCTTCCTGGACCTGTGTAATTGTTTTTCTTAGTTCATGGGATATGCTTGGCTGGTATTTATTGCTTATTCCTAATTGCCTTGGGCAAGATGTGGTGAGCCATCGTCTTGAACATCAGCAGTCCATGTAGCATAAGTATGCCCACAATTCCCTTTGGAAAGGGAGTTCTAGAACTCTAACCTAGCAACAGTGAAGAAACAGCAATATATTTCCAGGTCCAGATGATGTGAGGTTTGGAGAGGAACTTCCAGGTGGTAGGGAACCCATGTGTCTGGGACTTGACTTTATCCTTCCAGATGGTAGAGGTCCGGGTTTGGAAGATGCTGCCACTAAGGAGCCTCGGTGATTTGGTGGTGGAAGGAGGAAATGTTGAAGGTGCTGAATGGGTTGCCAATCAAACAGGTTGCTGTGTGCTGAATGGTATCAGGTTTCTTTGAGTGTTGTCGGAGGTGCACCCCATCCAGGCAATTGGAAAGTATTTCCTCCCAGTCCTGAATTTTGCCTTGTGGTTAGGTATTGGCAGCGGGTTGGTAGCTCGCTAGAGAATTCTAAACTCCTGATCTGTTTTTAGTAACAATATATACCTGTCTGACCTAGTTCAGTTTCTGGTCAGTGGTAACCCCAAGGTATTGATAGTGTTAATACCATTGGATCTCAAGGGAAAACAGTTAGATTTGCTCTTGTTTGAAATGATCATTATCTGGTACTCCAATGGCATGACTGCTACTTACGTAACATGATAGTTTTCAATTGCCTTTTAGCTGAAGTGAATCGCCAGTTATTAAACAGGGATCTGTACAACCTCCCCTCACATAGAACCCTTAAGGTAAGTAGACTTACACTCAATCTGTCTGGTGTGAATATTAACAAATTGCCTGAAATGGAACATTGTGACCAACATTTTGTGATGCCCACTAACAACATTTACACCAATTTAAAGCCATAGGTTTTGTTTAACTTTACAATGAAGCAGAACTGCCAAGGTGCTGATATGATCTTTGTTTATTCTGGTTAAACTGACATGCCAAGTAATTTTAAACCATTAGGGCTGTTTTTTTCTGACCTCAGTTTCAGTCTAAATTCAGTGATCACTGGTTAAGGGAGTGAATATTGTGGAATGAACAACATTTTAGTCATCATTGGATAATGTCAGGAATAACAGTGCCGTATTACAGCCAAACGCATAGACTTCAACTTAAAGGTCTGAAATCGAATTTTTAAAAATTACAACACATAATTGATAGATTTACAGAAAAAAAATTGCAAATCTAAAATTTCTGTAATTGATGCAAAATACAATTCTAAATAGAGTCATAGGGTCATAGAGATGTACAGCACGGAAACAGACCCTTCGGTCCAACCAGTCCATGCCTACCAGATATCCCAACCCAATCTAGTCCCACCTGCCAGCACCCGGCCCATATCTGTCTAAGTTTGAAATGTATTTTGCTGTGCCCATTAATTAAGTTATAAAGATTATTAAAAGTGTTTTAATTATTTTCATTAGAAGCAAAGAAAATCAAAATTAAAACATAATTTGAACATCTGGTAATTACTGTTGGTTAATTTTTTGGATTTGGTACATTTGTTTGAAAGAACACCATACTTGGATAGGTTTATGACTGCAACAAATTAAATTCCATACACTGTATTTGCCAATTTGCACCTTATTTAACTTTATAAACACATAACAATAAATTCTTTAGCAATTTACAACTTGCCGGAGAGTGATGTTTTATAGTCATTTATTTGCACAAGTTAATTACTTGCTGCATTTTTTCTAACTGAATTTATGGCGTTACTGAAGTTTTAACCTTGAATTACTTTCATTTAAACACCCAATGTATGAACTGGGTGTGACGCTTTGATTAGATGCCACGTTGTCACAACCTCCTCCCTTTTTGTTACCAACCATAAGCAAAATTTGATTTGTTCGGTTCAGACACAGCAGGAAGCACAAAGAAAAATGTCGAGATAATCATTACTGAACAAGCTGGTGCTTTGATGGCTGAATGACAGGTAAGTTCAATTGGTTTATGTTTTGACTTATGTTAGTCATTAACAAAAAGGAAAACCTGGCTTCCTCTCACTCTAACTTAGTGCTGTTGAATTTTCAACATGCTACTTCCTGATTTTTAATGTACTTTTGGATCTTAAAAAAAGAAAATCACTTCAGTTGAGGCCATAATTTGTATCTTTTTGTATCCGTGGTGAAGATGAGATCATTTTAACAAACAGAAGGATTATTCTACATACTAGGTTTTTTGTGGAATTTAACTGCAGGTTGTTACTCGATAAATAGCCTGTAATTGGATTACAATCATTAACCCTTCATTCTGGATAGCGTACATAGGTATTTGGAATATCGTGCTTAGCAAGAAGCAAAAGGGAAAGAAAAATAATGAAATAAAACTGCCCACAAAACTCCTACATATAAAGTTTATGAAAGTAAAATTCTTAAAATACGTGAAAGATGGAGGAAGAGAACAGCAGCAGCAATAATGGCAGAGGTAGTGCCTTAACATGAAAGAGGAGATGTGAAAACAGGGGGGTCTTCAGGACAAAGGGAATCTTTCGAGAGTTGCCTGAAAAGTTGTGAAGGAGGAAGTTAAAAAATCACACAACACAAAACACCAGGTTATAGTCAAACAGGTTTATCTGGTAGCACTAGCTTTCGGATTGCTGTCCTTCATCAAGTGGTTGTGGAGTACAAAATCGTGAGACACAGAATTTCTGTGTCAGAATTCATAAATTGTTTGTCTTACAACCTTGTACTCCACAACCATCTGATGAAGGACCAGCACTCTGAAAGCTAGTGCTACCAGATAAACCTGTTGGACTATAACCTGGTGTTGCGTGATTTTTAACATTGTACACCCCAGTCCAACACTGGCATCTCCAAATCATGAAGGAGGAAGCTGTGCTTCTCAAAGTAGATTGTTTCTGATTTTTGTCATTTGTCATTTAAAGCTTTACTCGCTGCCGCGTTTGGGATCCCTGCCTTGTCAGTAACTGTTAAGATACCTGAAGGCATCGGAGGTATCGCTCAATAAGTGCATCAGTGAGGTGACAGGTGCCAAGCATTTCATTTCCCATTGATGATAGCAGTCAAACTTAGCATCTTGGAGTCTACAGCAATGTCAGAGCACTGTTAATCACACCAAAGCTCAATGAGAACAGGCAAGAAGCTTTATCAATCACAAGGAGTCCCATGTAATCGATGTGAAGCTTGTGTATGATACAACAAATGGACTATCTCACAATATACTCCCTCAACAATGATACTGGTAGACTCCAATGCATTGTACAGGGACCCTAGAATGCTAGGTGGTGACTTCTGGTGACATATTTAATGTTACAACTGCGTCAAAGACGTTGACTCCTGCCATACATTCCAGGTGAGATTGCAGAATTGAAGTGCCATCTGAAAAATGAATAGGTGGTGGAAGTTGTCTTCTGCATTCATTCAGAAAGTTGCTCTGAGTCCTTCCCCGTGTCATTCAATCATTGGTGTATTGCAGTCTTTTTCATGACAAGATCTTCAAGTCACCATCTCTGGCTCCCTTAGCAAAGCTACCAGGAAACAATGAGTTGTTTCCAAGGCTTCCCCTAATAAATCAGAAAGTGCTGGAGAAGTTCAGCAAGTCTGGCAGCATTTATGGAGAGAGAAAAAGGCTTAACATTTTGAGTCCAATGATTCTTGTTCAGCATTTGGAAGGAACAAAGCATTTAATGGTGTTTCCTTGATCCGGAGTGATAACATTTCCATGAGGTATCTTCAAGGACCTCCTCAGAAGACTATTGCTGCTGAGAAAAAAATGGTGAAAGGAAAGGGACAAGAGTTAGAATGACAATGAGGCTGTAAATGCATATCTGGAAGAATGAACCTTCTGGATGGAAGATATCTTCAGGAGATTGATTGTCCATTTCACGATTGTTTCTGTGGATGCATGGCAGCATTGTAGAGCTTTTCAGATTCAGTCTGAGGGTTTCACTCTCAGCTCATTAGCCATGCCTTCTAGAGTTACCCCTTTTCACACATGGATCAGCCCTGACAACTTGGCGGGTGGAGTGTTTGGCAAACATTTGCAAAACCTGAGAATCATGCAGTGTGTAAGCAATACAGCAGTTCCCTGGGTAGTGGATACATTAGCTGCAAGAGTTACTGCCTGTCATCAATAACAAGCTGGACATTGAGGGAGTGAAATTCTTTCCTGTTCAGGAATCTGCCTGGAAGTTGCCGTGGAGCTCTGAGCACCACATACGTGCAGTCAGTGATCTCTTGTACCTGAGGGAAATCAGTGATGGATGTAGATCTGATGGTGTAGGCACCTGGACTGCATTGATAGCAAGTTGGACAAATTGTATTGCTTTCCTGTAAAGGCCATCAGTGGACTCACAAGTGCTCTTGTGGGCTGCTAATTTGGAGTTACCACACATATCCCCAGTTGAGATTTGAAAGGAGCCTATGACTAGGAACTTCAATGCTGCTGTAATCTTCAGTAATTGATTTTTGGGTGTTTATGTTCGCAGTCATCTAACACTGGCAGTCGAACATTTGTAAGCAATTTATTAAGTTTGTTAAGAAGCAGCAGTTTAGGTGTGGTTCATTATTTAATTGGACAAAGAAAGGAAATGCAACATTAGTCACAGATGAGAAGGCTTTCCAGATCTTCAACCTCTTCTGTAGAATGGAGAAGTGGAGGCGTTGGGTCCCTACTATTTGGAGAGGTGGAGTATTCATCCCTCATGTCTCACAGTTTTCAGTCGTAACAATCTATGTTCTCCATTTGAACCTCTGGTCTTCTTCCAAAATGGTAATGGCTTGTTCTGTAGGCTTTCTGTATCTCTTGACACAAACCCCCCACCTCTCTCTCTCTCTCTCTCTCTCTCTCTCGTCACCCTGTTGATATATTTCATTTCGGGAGCTGTCAGTCTATGATGTGAGAGTCTGAACCCTTTCAGCCAGGTACTCATGATGTCAGGATGACCGCTGCTCCTTTGCCACCTTCATTGGAGGATTAGTTTACCATTCTTTCTAAGATCAAAAACTTAAGACATTGATAATAGAGTGTATATGGCTGCAGATGAATTGTTGAATGGGGCATCGTGACCTCAGTGATTCTTACTGTTCTCATTACCTTTTATTTTGTTTTCATGCACCAGAGATCTGATTCTATTTGCAGAAAGCAAGTTCCCGGTGTAACATTCATGCTCCACGGAAAGCAATAAATATGAATTTAGTTTTAAACAGGTTTCTAACCAATTTCCAACCACACCGTGTGTGCAGCATTGCCTCCCAAGCTGCATGGCTGCAGTTCTGCCTGCAGGGGATGCCAGATATAGGTGATGGCTACCTCAATATTGCAAAAATACTGCACTGTTCACACATCTGCAGGCAGTTGCAATACTTTCAGTACACCCTATATTGCTACACTGCTCGCTGGTGCTGAAAACTCTGGTTCCCCTCTTCACATGGTGCTTGCTCATCCACAGCTGCTGCCACTGTGTCTCTGGTTGAGTTGATGTTGTTCATCTATTCTCCTCCTCCTCCTCCTCCTCCTTCATATTCCTAACCAGAGTAAAGCTAACAGTGCTGCTGAGGGTCAAATATCTGGCATGAGAGTACTGACCTGTGAAAAGTATCAGGAATGAATTGGTTGCTTGCTTTCTACTTCAGATCTTGACATAGTCAATCAATCTTTTGTTATGAGAGGCTTGTACCTTAGTTGAAAGCCGCCCTATAGCCACCTCCAGGAAGGAAAATATAACCTTCATGACCCAGAGCTGGTTTTCACCTTCCTGATTCTGCCATATGCAAAATCTTTGTGGCCTTGATCTTTTAGTTTCTGTTTTGATTCCCTCAGTTGGCTGTGATCGCACTGTACAGGAATATGTGCAAATAGATCTCAAGTCCCTGCCTTTGGACTCCACATTCTCTGAGAAGTCCTGTTTTGAAAACAGATAGAAGGATGGTGGTTGTAAACTTTCCTTTTGAATCATTCACATTCTACTCTCCTCTTCCCTTAATCCTGCTTTTCCCACATCCTCCAATGCTGCAGATGACTTTCTCCTGTCCTTTGGCATAACGAACTTCCTCCCTATGTCCCTTTAAATTCCTACTCTTCCCTTGATTCCACTCTCATCCAGATTTGCATGGCCAACCTGAGTTGTATACTGTTCCTTAATCAATTCACCTTCCCTCTCTCCCTCCCAGCATACCTAATTGATCTATGTTGTTCCTTACCTGAAAAATGCAGCTCTCATTCTTCCTTGTCCAACTTGCCTCTTATGCTACAGTTTCTCCACTGCATCCCAGTTTGCTCCCTCCATTACCCCAGTGTCCTCAACTAGTGCAGAACAAGGTGAAGTACAGAATAACAGTGGTCAGATTTTCATAATTCATTTGGTACAATTTATCCCCATGTTGCGAATGTAAAATGTTGTAGCTATTACCCCATCCCACTTGGGTAGATGATGACCCTTTAAAAAGTGCATTTACTTCCTACAGCTCATTGATCATGTGGCAGACATGATCGTCTTTTGTTTAAACTGGAAAAGTGATTAAAATAATTGAATTTAAATAACTGAAAATAACTGGAAAATCTCAGGAATTTTGTGAATTAAATAAAAGCAAGGAACTGAACGTTGCACAATATGTTTCTTTCTGGCAGCAGTGTGTGTACTAATTTAGTGTAACATGAAACACAATACAAAGTGAAATTTTGTCAATCAAGAAAAACAAATTGTTCAACATCTAGTTCTGGATTGAGACCAAAACACAGGCAAGCAGCTCATTGGAGATGTTTTATTTTAGGTACAAATGATTCACTTGCAAATTTTACTTCATGTTTATAGACATTTTATGAGATGGTTCAAGTGAACAGTTTTTTTTTTGCATTTTAATTGCATATTTTCTGTATGATTGAGAAAGACGAGAACTATTGCTAGAACGATTAATTTTGTCAACTGTTCTCACAAGGGTAAAATGGTGCTTCTTTTAGGACAGAAGCAAAAGTGGAGTGACCTGCTGATTATCCTTTGGCCCTCAGCAGAACCTGCTCTTACCAGAGATGTATTTGAGGCATATAATCTCCTAGAAAGGCAAAATACTGCAGTCACTTGTCATCCTACCAGATGTAAAACATTAACTCTATTTCTTTCCCAACAGATGCTGCCAGACCTACTGGGTTTCTCCAGCATTTTGGTGTTTGTTGCACAAAATCTGCAGGATTACACTGTTTTGTCACTGGAGAGAGAAAAGCAAAATATTGCTATGATGTTAGGGCTTTCTAAGCATTCAAAGTATCTGTGAGAGCCCTCTACTATGGTTAAAACTTAAGGCTCAAAAGTGAAATAGAAAACATAGCCACTTGTGACCCTTGAGATGCACTCTGACTGGGTTTGAGAGACAAACTGACAAGAACCTTGTAAACCTGTCAAGATGATTAATACTGTATTCTAGACTGGAATCCAGCACTCCCAACCTTCACAACCTCACATGAGCGCAGCCATAGAAACCAAAACCTGTAAGTCATAAATTAGAAAGAGATCTGAGCTGGTGTATTTTGCTATATTCTGATCATTATACTAATGGAACTACTGTTGTGTTGTTTATGGCTAGTCTGAGGATCAGAGTACAAATTTAAAAGAGCCTGGTTCCTTTAAATGTAATTGGGAGTTGATAGCGTAATGGTATTGTCTCAAGACTGCAAATCCAGAAATCCCGGTGATGTCCTGGGCACCTTGGTTCAATACTCACCATGGCAGATGGTAGAATTTGAATTAAATAAAAACTTGGAAATAAGAGTCGAACAATGAGTATGAAACTGCTACTGATTGTTGGAAAAAACCATCTGGTTCACTAATGTCCTTTCGGGAAGGAAACTCCATTCTTTCTTGGTCTGGTCTACATGTGACTGCAGACTCTCAGCAATCTGGTTGAAGCTTGAGACAGTCAGGGATGGGCAGTAAATGTCGGCCTTGCCAATGACAACAATATCCTGTGAATGATTTTTTTTTTAAATCAATATGTTCCCTTGTGGGAATCTTGATACAATAGCTACTTACAAACATACTTACTGAATAACAGGTAAAATTGATTCAAAACTTCAGAATCTATTCTAGCAGTAGATCACTTTGTCTTCCTTCAACACCATTGCAAGCCAGCTTATAATATGTACACTCTTCTGAGAATCAGAAATTATGAAATTCATAAGAGTTGTTGCAACCCAGCGAGAGAGCATTCAGCCTGTCATGTCTGAGTAAGATCAGTTCATCTAATCCATTCCTCAGCTCTTTCCACCTGGCCCTGCATATTTTTCTTGGTATTCCAATTTCTTTTAAAAGTACTAATTGAATTTGCCTTCACAATTCTGCCAAGCAATGCAATCTAGATGCTATCCATGCACTGGGTGAGAAACTTAGTCTTAATGTGAATATTGGGTCACTGTTAATGTGGAACTATTCTAATGGATCCTAACGGCTGCTCTGGATGTGGCAGACAGGGAGATTTGGCCCTCCACTTTGTGGGCAGAAACCTGTAGGTCCTGCTGGATGTGATGGTGCAGAGGTGGGTTAGTCCTTGTCTCAGGACTGGCAGAGTAGGCCACAATACCAGATCCAAGGTTGTCATCCAGATCAGTGTAGTCCAAGTCCAACCCTGTAGGAAGGAAGTCAATAAACTTCTCCACTCCATCAATGCAAGTGCTACCAACATCTGCTCGATATCTCACACTCACTCTATCTCTGCTACTGCACCCAAGACTCATACTCCAGCACTCTCAATCTCCAGCCTGCAACATCTTCCCTCATTTGTTCTCACTCACTCCAACTCCTGACACCAAATGTCCTGTGTGCTGCTTAGTCACTCACTCAGGACACTGCCCAGTTGCATCAAAAATTATAGCTGTGTCACCTCCACTTTCGTCCCCCATAATATCTGTCTGACTCTCTCATTCCAGGAGAAAAACAGTCCACAGTACGGCATAAAGAATCAAGGTAGGTAGTGGGCTGATGATATTTGGCTCCTTACACTTTATGAAGAGAAGATCCTGGCTGACTGACCATGTCCAAGCCTCTGGTCTGGTATCAGAGGCTACCCTGAACTTACTATGCCAGGACCCCATGATTGAAGGTGATCTTTTTTTAATTGACTGAGGGCTGCTCACAACCATGACAAGCTTCCTCCCTTTGTACTTACACTAAATGTCATTGAACTATAAGAGGTAAAAACAATGACTGCAGATGCTGGAAACCAGATTCTGGATTTGTGGTGCTGGAAGAACACAGCAGTTCAGGCAGCATCCAAGGAGCTTTGAAATCGACGTTTCAGGCAAAAGCCCTTCATCAGGAATAAAGGCAGTGAGCCTGAAGCGTGGAGAGATAA
>NC_057727.1:34190238-34207265 GCF_004010195.1 Chiloscyllium plagiosum | reverse complement strand
AAAATCGACGTTTTGGGCAAAAGCCCTTCATCAGGAATAAAGGCAGTGAGCCTGAAGCGTGGAGAGATAAGCTAGAGGAGCCTCTAGCTTATCTCTTCACGCTTCAGGCTCACTATCTTTATTCCTGATGAAGGGCTTTTGCCCGAAACGTCGATTTCGAAGCTCTTTGGATGCTGCCTGAACTGCTGTGTTCTTCCAGCACCACTAATCCAGAATCATTGAATGAAAAGAGTTCAGTGAGCCTGGCAACTAGCTGAGGGGCAAGGTGCCAAAGTGCAAAGCAAGGAAATGCAAAGGAGGGATGCTGTGAGCATCCAGGTAGGGTCAGAATGAGTGAGTGCTAGGAGAGCAGCGTAAATGTTGAGAAGACATTTCCCCACATGGAACAGTTTAGGACTAGAGGGCAATGTCTCAAAATAAAGGGGTGCGAATTTAAAACTGAGACGAAGAGGAATTTCCTCTCAGAGGTTTGTAACTCTTTGGAACTCCTTGCCACAGGGGGCTGTGGGAGCAGAGTCCTTGTGAATATTTAAAGTTAAGATAGATTCTTGAGCAGTAGGGGATTTTTAGATTAGATTACTTACAGTGTGGAAACAGGCCCTTCGGCCCAACAAGTCCACACCGACCCGCCGAAGCGCAACCCACCCATACCCCTACATTTACCCCTTTTAATGTAACACTACGGGCAATTTAGCATGGCCAATTCACCTAACGCGCACATCTTTGTGACTGTGGGAGGAAACCGGAGCACCCGGAGGGTGCCCACGCAGACACGGGGAGAATGTGCAAACTCCACACAGTCAGTCGCCTGAGTCGGGAATTGAACCCGGGTCTCTGGCGCTGTGAGGCAGCAGTGCTAACCACTGTGCCACCGTGCCGCCCACAGTACAATGCACTCCTCACTCTTAAATTCAAATAATCTGATGGTCCTTAATGTTCAGCTTAGCAGTCATAAAGACACTGCACAAATCATGGGTTCAAGATCATGGTAAAAATGATTACTTGCTATTTGAGATGTTTCTTTTTTGAGGAAAACACAGGAAAGTGGATGTAAGGAATGTCAGATCAGCCATGATCCCATTGATTGGCAGAGCAAGCTCAAAGAACTGAATGACTTAGTCTTGTTCCTACTTCTTATGGTCTTCTGGCCTTATCTGTGTGGCGCAAATGTTACTTGCCACTTGTCAGTCCAATGCAATTGAGTTTCAGTGTTGGAGACTGCAGATGGCCTTGGAGCACAACCTTGCTCAGCTGTGGCCTGTGATGATGTGGCTGAGGACTGTACCATCTTGCATAGTGGCAGGAATCTGGGTTGGCTGCCTAGTGAGGAACAGCAAGGCCATGAGCTGTGTGGGCAGAGGAACGCTGTCATCCTGAGAGACAAAAGAAAGTTGGTGCTTAATGAAGCCACCAGAACTCCCACACTGTAACACCTTACATGACCTCAGCAATCCTGGTAAGCTGTTGCTAAAATGCTTGCTGAACTGCTATGATACCCCGCCAACCCCATTGGTGCAATAATCCAGAAGCATTATGACAGCAGTCTGACCTCCCACTGAAGTACTCTGATTGGCTGCTGCATTGGAAGCTAGAATAGGAAAGGTTTAGACGGATATGAGCCAAATGCAGGCAAATGGGGCTAGTTTAATTTAGGAAATTAGGTGGTCATGGATTAGTTGGACCGAGGGGTTTGTTTCCTTGCTGTATCACTCTATGACATCACCAAGAGACACTGCACAGTGATTGGGTCTGCAGATGTGAGAATGCAGTGAAATGAATGATCATTATTGCCACATTGGAATGATTGGATTCCAACTCCAATGCAAAGCTCTTTGCCAAGTTGATATTGGACTCTTCTACACTGCTTAATATTAGACAAAATTGTACATTTGAAAGTGAAGAACTTAGAGGGCTACAGAAAAAAAGAGTGGAAGTTGCTGGTTAGCTCTTCCAAGAGTCGGTATAGACACAATAGATCGAATAGCCTCCTCTGTACTGTAAAGTTTTATGATTATTTGATTCTATGTAAATTTCCTAATTCAGTAAGTATTTTGATTTGCATTTTTGCGAGCATTCTTCTGTGAGCTCTTCCAGTTATTAGGACCATTGCAGATCCTGCCTTTGATCTATCCTCGACAATACAGGCACTGTTAGTATATGACATCATGGCTGAGAACGTCAATTAAAGTTGTGGTGCTATGCCATCAGTGTCCCTGTCATTTTGATATTACTGCACTGTCTGACAGCTTCAAAGTATTGGCATCTGAAAGCAAAAAGCCACAAATGTGAAGTTGTGGTGGAGAGAGGGAGGAAAAGTAACAGGTGTATGCTTACAGCATTTGTAACTTGTAAAGTGAGGCAAGGATGAGGATTAAATTTGAGGATATCATTCTCTTTGATGATTTCAGTCTGACCCCAAGCACAACATCATTGCTGGATCCCAATAAAGTCAGAGCTACCTCCTGCATGGGCTATAGGTCAGTTTCTATTGCCTCTGGTTGTGTATCGCTTTTGTGATGATACTGTGGCTTTAAGAGGTGTACTTTGTCCTTTTTTTAATGAAGAGAGGTTGAGACAGAGGTCCCGAGCAGTCTGCTTAAGTCATTGAAGTAACCAGCTTGTGATGCCTTCTGAGATTTGTTTTTAGAAGCAGCCTGAATGGGTAGAGTCAAGCTCCCACTGAACCCGAATTTTTCATTTTAGAAGTAGCATCTGTTTTGGACCCTACAGACCATTCACCCAACAGGTCCACACCGATTCTCCAAAGTGCATCCCACCCAGAGTCCACCCCCACTTATGCTGTCGCTGTAATCTGACATTTCCCATGGCTATACCATCTCATCTACACATCCCTGGACACTATGGGAAATTTAGCATGGCCAATCCACCTAATCTGCACATTGTTGGAATGTGGGAGGAAACCCATAGAGGCACGGGGAGAATGTGCAAATGTTGCCCAAGGCTGGATATGAGCCAGGGTCACTGGCACTGTGAGGTAGCAGTGCTAACCACTGAGCTACCATGCCGCCCCAGAGACGATGCTCTTATTTCTCTCTCTGGTACAGCTAAAAGCTGGGGTTCTGTTCCTGTATGTGAGACAATCTATTTTACTGAATTTGGCTTTGCCTAACGTGTGTTTATGGGCTGTCACTGCATTGGAACAGTTAGAGAATCATAAGATGTACAGCACAGAAACAGACCCTTTGGTCCAACTCATCCACGCCGACCAGATATTCTAAACTAACCTAATCCCGTTTGCCAGCACTTAGCCCATATCTTAACCCTTCCAGATGCCTTTTAACTGTTGTAATTGTACCAGCCTACATGATTTCCTCTGGCAGCTCATTCCATAAACGTACCACCCTTTGCATGAAAAGGTTGCTCCTTAGGTCCCTTTTAAAATTTTCCCTCTCACCCTAAACCTATGCCCTCTAGTTCTCGACTCCCCACCCCCAGGAAATGACCTTGTCTATTTACCCTATCCACGCCCCTCATGATTTTATAAACCTCTATAAGGTCACCTTTCAGCCTCCGACGCTCCAGGGAAAACAGCCTTAGCCTATTCAGCCTCTCCCTATAACTCAAGCCCTTCAACCATGGTAACATCCTTGTAAATCTTTTCTGAACCTTGAGTAATTAATACATTGATTAGTTTGTTAAAACATTTTGACAGAGTTACAGTTAAGCCAATTCTTTTATTTTTATTTTAACTGTATTGTAAAAATAAAGTTAATTGAATTGCATCTGGGATGCAACACCTTAAACTTACCTTTAACCTAAGAAAACATTTGGGTGTAGACTATCTTCCTAATATATTTTGAGGGGGTTTTGCCTGGTCCATAGCACTTGCTCCGACAAGACAGCAACTTTGTCAAGACCTAATAAGAACTCTTGATTGATGTGATGACGTAGCTCGTAATTGAATAGGTGCCAATGTGTGTAAGCTGTGCGAAGAGGTTGTGAGGCTTAGCTTCGCTTAGTGTTTATTTTTAGGGCCTTTCCAACTTATCTCCCAAACAAGTTGGTTTCTGTCCTGACATGCTATTAAAAAGTTCTTAGTTTTGAAAAGGGCCCAAACAAATGTTATGTCCCATGCATTTTGGCATTTTAAATGACTGATAATGTGTTTAAAAGTACATCTCCATTTATAATCTGTACAGAATTAGTTCAGTTAAACTCCAAATTCATTTTACAATCAAATATGTTCAAATGGATGATTAAGGTCCTTCTGTTTTCCATGTGAGATTTGGTTTTCTCCCACCTACTGTTTCTCACAGATTCTTCTCAACCCATGTCCACATTAGCTTGTATTATTTTAGCTTGTATTATTTTATTAGCTTGTATTATTTTAGCTTGTATTATTTTATTAGCTTGTATTATTTTAGACCTGCCCTATTTCAGCCACCTCAGTCTGTGAACTACCACCTAAAATCCTGCATTTGCTGGACGGGCAGTAATATGACACCGGAATGAAATAAGGTGTGGCTCGAAACACACCTCTTCATTTGCTTAGGTTTACAATCCAGAACCTAGATTGTTTCTCACACAATGCCATCGTTAAAGTTTCAGTCCCTAGGATCAGTGCATTCAGTAAACACAAAGAATGCTGCACATAAAAGATGCTTCAGACTCATTTCATTGCTGTTGACTGATCGTAATGAAAAGATCATTTACTTGGCTATCAGCTCTTCCAATCATTCAAGATTATGAACTGCAATTCCATATTTAAATTTGTTCTTTAATATCCTATTTTTAAAAATGTAGGTTTCAGCACCATGTTTAACTTGGATCATGAGCACAGTACAAGAGGAAAACTCTGTTGAACATATACATTTCAGTTCCATCATCATTGACTTAAATTGGCTCCAGATCTCTGCAGGAGAAAGTGAGGTCTGCAGATGCTGGAGAAGAAGGGCTTATGCCCGAAACGTCGATTCTCCTGTTCCCTGGATGCTGCCTGACCTGCTGCGCTTTTCCAGCTCCAGATCTCTGCACTCCACAAGTTCAAAGTTCCAATTCATTATGGGCTTGTCGCTCCCTATCTGTGTAACCTCCTCCATTTTTAAAAACTCATTCATAGGATGTGTACATCGCTGGTAAGGGCAATATTTATTGCCCATTTGACAGTTAAGATTCAATCTCATTACAGTGTGTGTGGAGTCACATGTAAGGCAGCTGAGGTAAGGATAGCTGTTTCTTTCCCTCCAGGACATCAGGGTTTCTCCCCAGCAATATGCAATGGTTTCATGATCATCATTAGACTCTTGATTCCAGATCTTTAATGATTTTAATATCCATTATCTTCCATGGCAGGATTCAAACACAGGTCACCAGAACATTACCTGACTTTCTGAATTAATAGTTGAGCAATAATACCACTTGACCATTGTCACAGCTCCGTCCACTGTATAACCACATTTAGATTAGCTTAGATGAGATTCCTTACAGTGTGGAAACAGGCCATTTTGGCCAAAAAAGTCCACACCGACCTTCCGAAGAGTAACCCACCCAGACCCAATCCACCACCCTACATTTACCCCTGACTAATGCACCTAACATTATGACAATTTAGCATGGCCAATTCACCTAATCTGCACATCTTTGGATTGTGGGAGGAAACCAGAGCACCCGAAGGAAACCCATGCAGACATGGAGAGAATGTGCAGACTCCACACAGACAGTTGCCCGAGGTGGGAATCAAACCTGGGTTCCTGGTGCTGTAAGGCAACAGTGCTAACCACTAAGACCACTGCCATGATTTTGGAATGCCTAATTTTAATTCTCACCTGAAATCTATGATTCATTTCAGCAACAAATACATATATACATTCCTCTGACTCTAACTTGTTTTACATTTCCCTCTCTTTCACTCTATCAACAATTTCCTTTGCTGCAAATATTCCAATTCACTCTCTAAACTCATTTGCCACTGTATGTAATTTACCACCTTCCTTAAAAATTGCTTGATGAAGCTTTGGTCATTCCTTGAAATGTCTCTTTTGGTTTGGTGTCCATTTTATCTACATGAAACATTTTCCAATATTATGACAATATATATATGTATTTGTTGCTGAAATGAATCATATATTTCAGGTGAGAACTAAAATTAGGCATTCCAAAATCTACCAGGTGTTCTACCAGTATGTCATACAGCTAATGATTATTTGATATTTGCTTTTGCCTTGGGGCTATCTAGGAATTAAAGGTAGAAGATGCACCATCATAGTGTAGCTACAGAAAGGCAATCTTTTTTGATAACAAGGTTTACTGCAGGGAGGCGATAAGTATAATCATATTTGGCCAAGGATAACTACTAGAACCTGAAGGAATTGATCCAGAGATATTTTCTTTCTCTGAAAGCTAGAGTAGAACTCCTTGTCTCCACATTTACCCAACCTTAGTGGCTATAAAAACGAGGTGATTGGTCTTCTTTATAGTGCACCACCAAAGGTATTAGCTTGGGAATTCCTGGTGATGGATCCAGCGGAAATAAATATTTTCAGGTAAAGATCCTGTCTGACTTGGAGATGATGCTGAGCTTGTAACATTGCCACTCCTACCCTTAATGGTAGCCGTCACAGAGGAAGAAGGTGATGCCAGAGTAATTTTGGTGTATGTTCTGTCAGAGGTTCATCATTGATCTGAAATATTGGCTGGAATCTTTCAGGCTTCAGATTGCGCAAGGAGCGTAATGAGGAGGGAAGTTGGGGATCAGAACCTCACACCCTTCCTGTCTGAGTGGGAACACTCATGATCCACCATCCAGCCTTGGTATAATTGAAATACAGAAGTGGGCAATTAATGGTGGTTAAGGATTTGTTCCTGCTGGGCCTACAATTCTTATAGCTCCAGGTGAAGTGATTTTGCGGTACAGTGGTAAGGCTCTGACATCTAAACCAGGAAGTCTGGGTTCAAGTCTCACCTGTAACAGAGTAGCGCTATAACATATCTGAGTAGGTTGATTAGAAAATATCCAATGCCAGGTGAGATAAGGAAGAGTTAGCCTGGCTGACTGACTAAACAGGCCATCAATTGTTATGGAAGGTATCTGCGGTTCCTCCTAAATATGCAATAACTTTGTATACGTTCAAGGGACTGGAGAATAGAAGTGGCTGCTGGCATCTTGGGCCTTGCTTCTGATCTCCCTGGGTATCTCTCCTCATGATTCTCTCTATCCCAAGTAACACTTAACTTTCCTGTAGTGATCCCTCATCCTGGAAGTGGGACTGGCAGTGGCCCTAACCTCTACCATTATAGGCCAGCAGCTCTTAGTGACTGGGGCTGCTTTATTCTAGATCCTAATCATTTCCTCAGCATTTCTAGCCTTTTCTGTTTCTAGTTCAGTTTTCCAGCATCTGTAATATTTTGGCTTTGCACTTGATGTATTGAATGCTGTAGAAAATACAAATGGCAGCAATTAGAACAAGGGGCATCTTTGGCTGTTACACTTGAACTACAGAGCAATTGCAAAGAAGGAACAGCCAATATTGAATGAGATCAGAGTGTTGCTGAATTTAATTTCTTGTATACGTGGTTTCAGATA
This sequence comes from Chiloscyllium plagiosum, assembly GCF_004010195.1. NCBI lineage: Eukaryota > Metazoa > Chordata > Chondrichthyes > Orectolobiformes > Hemiscylliidae > Chiloscyllium > Chiloscyllium plagiosum. The sequence continues at coordinate 34,199,722 of NC_057727.1, read as the reverse complement.
TCCTGACCACTACTGCATTACTTTTCTTTTGCTAGTCAAATTGTTTGGTTACTTAGTTTGCTAAGACTACCATCACATTATGATGAATGTATCACAGTGAGCAAGAATAAAATATAATGGAACATTCCTTGCTAAAGTTTTATTTAATTTGACGCCAAGAATAACTCTTGACATCAGGTGATAAATTCAAAGAACTGAGAAAGCAAGCATCAATACATGAGGTAGTTCTGACTCATGCCAATGTATCTGTGTTTGAGAATTTGAAACAAACGTAGATCCACAAGCCACTTTTATAATGGATCTAACTACAATACAATGAACCTGGCAGGACAAACAGGGCAAATGCAAAATACGACATATGCTGGAAAACTGAAATAGAAGCTGTTGGGTTGGACAGTATCTGGGAAGAGGAACAGTTAGCATTTCAAGTCCATAAGATGGAGGAACAGGAGTAGGCCATTCAGCCCAGCTAATCTGCTTCACCATTCAATGAAAGCATGGCAGATCTTATCATCCTCAACTCCACCTCCCTGTCTTTTCCCCTAATCCTTGATTACCTTACTGATTAAAATCCTCCTCATTGCTATCGGTTACCTCTAACTTTGAGAGCATACCCTCTGACCTTAGAAGCTGCAACAAGGGGAAACATGCTCTATGCATCTACCCTGCCATGCCCACTAAGAATCATAAATGTTTCAATAAGGTCATCTATCATTTTTCTAAACTCCAATGTGTACAAGTTCAACCTCCTCAACCTCTTCTCATAAAAGAATCCCTCCATATGTGGAATACCTAGTGAGCCTTCTCTGGACTACCTCAATGCCAGCTTTTCTTTATTTTGATGAGGAGACCAAAACTGTTCACAGTATTCTAGATTTGCTCTGACTGATGCCTTGTATAGTTTCAGCAAGACCTCCCTATCTTTAAAGGAGAAAGTGAGGACTGCAGATGCTGGAGATCAGCGTCAAAAGGTATGGTGCAGCACAGCAGGTCAGGCAGCATGCGAGCAGCAGGAGAGTCAATGTTTCGGGCATAAGCCCTTCATCAAGAAACCATTTATAGGATCCCTACCTTTATACTGTATTCCCTTTGAAATAAAGGTTAACAAACAATTTGCCTTCCCTATTACCTGCTGAATGTGAATACTAGCTTTATGATTCATGCACGAAGACTGCAAAATCCCTCAGAGCTGCTGCTTTCTGTAGTCCTTCTCCATTTCTATTCTTCCGGCCTAAAATGCAAAGCCTCATATTATATCCATCCACTACTTTTTTTGCCTGTTCACTTAATCTGTATATTTTCCTCTGCGGATTCCACGTGTTATCCCCACTCCTTACCTTCCAACCCAGATTTCATGTGATTTTCTAACTATTCTTGTTGACATATCCAAGCCATTTTGGTAAACTTGACAAGGTGCAAGGCCCTCTGAGTCACAGGAGCCTTAGAACTTCTACTGAACGAGGTTCAAAAAAACTAAGCACAATTAGATTTAACTGAACAGAATTTTTAAAATGGGATGAGACAAAGAGCATCAGCATTCATCTTTTGAGAACCATGATGCACTTGATAATATGCTGAGTGGCTGTATTATTCCCTACATTTTATGTTCTAACTACTGTTGTCTTTGTTTTTCTCCATTTCTTTATTGATTACACTAATTAGTGTTAACACATTTTCCAATTGTATATACAAGGTCCCTTAGCTATGCAATCACTTTGTTTCAGACAGAACTTGCAGTGATGTTAATTAGAACAAATTAAAGCAATTTGGAAACACTTATTTTTAAATAATGGAAACTGTAGCATCGTTCCAGTATTAGATATTTCTGTTGATTTTCAATTGTATGTTTATATTCACAATTCAATATTGACATTATATTTATCAAGATTAATGTTTAATGAATTGAAGTTATGATACACAAATTGAGTTTTCATGAGTTAAAAACTTGTATTTCACTTAATGGTGACATACCATTTCAGGGAGTGCTGAGGTGATGATTCTAAACAAGGAAGTAACTGAAACTGTTCTGAAAGCTCAAGTACACTAGATTTGAATTCGCATGTATTAACTTCCCAGAAAATGAGGATCGCAGGTAGGAATTTCACTTTCAAAGGTTTCAAGTGACTTGATTATTGTAACTTTAGCATTTAAAATTTCCTTTGTATATTTCAATAATTTAGCAATTAATGCTGTTTTAAGAAATGTGAATTGAAGCTTCACAACTCTCAATTCAAATTGAGTTTGTAAGCAATAGTTGACTGTGAGGTGAGATCATGAGGTAAGATGTATAAATAGTTACAGCTTATCAAAGCATGGGTATTATTTGCCAGTCAAAAGGCTGAGCCAAAACATTTTTTATTGACAAAGTATACATTTATACTGATGTAAAGATTAAGTATAAAAAATGGAGTTTGATGCATGTCATGTGAAGGCGAATTTACTCAACTTGCTAGAGAATTGATTTAAAGAAGAAATGGCAATGAGTTTCAATAAACACAGATTAGAAGGGGCAGAAAATTAACTTCAGGAAAGTTAACTTTAAAAAGGTGTGGCAACTTGTTACACGACAGAGAATGTGTCAAGGAAATTAATTTACATTAATGTCAGAGTAAACATTGGGTTTATTAATACAGAAGTTAATCTTTAACAATGCTTATAAACTGGGAAAGTGACATACATCTGATTAAACAAATAAGGCAAGGGACAGGAAAATCACATTAATTAAATCTAAATAAATTGAAATGAGGCTTTAGATGTTCCATGCAAGAGGTAAATTCACAAATGGTTTCTTATATACAGAATGTTGACTGAAAGGAAAAGTGAACAGGTCAGTCTTGACATTGAATACTGTACTATAGGAAGGTTGTGGAATATTTTAGCATCGTTAGACTTGAATTAGGAAAGTTAATTATCCAGATCTCAAAAAACCTAATATTACAAAAAAAATTTAAGTTGGTAAAGTTAATTGAAAATAATACTAAATGTTTTGTTTTAAAGTATATTTATTCTTCCATGCAGATGATGACCAGGTTTCTCTTCATTTGGAGCACTTCAGTATCTAAGGAGTTGCAAAATGGTACTGAACCTTTTGTGGTCAACTGTGAATATCTCCTCAGTTGTCCTTATGATGGAGGGAAGGTCATTGATGAAGCAGCTGAAAATGGTTCAGCCTTGGACATTACCCTGAGGAACCCCTGCAGTGAGGTTCTGCGGCTAAGATAATCAATCTCCAACAACCATCTCCCTTTATAGTAGGTATGATTCCAACCAACTTGATTCCCATCAAATGCAGTCTTGCTAGGGCTCTGATCCACATTTAGCCAAATGCAGCCTTAATGTCAAAGGCAGTAACTCTCACCTCAGTCTGGAAACCAGCAGTGTTGTCTGTTTCTGCTCCCCCCCACCCCTTAAAATACATTTTTTATCTCTTTTTTTTTCAACTTTCATGATCTTCCTGGACAGTTGCTAGTTACCGAAGTATTTTATAACTAGTCAAATGGATTGGTGCAATCAACTTCAGCACAAGTTTTTGTATTCCTTGGGTGCTAGAATGGCTGGCATTCAGATCTCTTCAATACAAAAGCAACATGTTACAAATGCAATAAATCTCAAACAAAATCAGAAAATGCCACAACTATTCAACAAGTCATGGAGAGTCTGTGGACGGAAAAGCAGCACTAATGCTTCAGGTTATTGACTTTTGATCAGAATTGGACAAAGTTCAAGATGGTAAAGGTGTTAAGAATAGAGCTGGGGGAGATATGAAAGGAAATCAAAAGGTCTATGATCAGGTGGAGGTCAGGAGTGATGAAATGACAAAACGGATGATGGTACAAAAGAGCTCGCTGCATACTACAAACTAGTATGTTATATTTCATTAGGATTATATTTCATTAGGTTGATTCTGGAGTCGACTGGATTAACTTATGAGGGGAGATTGAGCAGACTGGGACAATACTCATTGGAATTTAGAAGAATGAGGCAGGGTTATTGGAAACATATAAAATTTTGAAGGGAATGGGTAAGATAGAAGCAGGGAATTTGTTTCCATTGGCAGGTGAAACTAGAACGAGGGGGGAAGGCCTCAAAATAAGGGAGAGCAGATTTCGGACTGAGTTGAGGAGGAAGTTCTTCACCCAAAAAGTTGTGAACTTGTGGAATTCCCTGCCAATGAGGCTACATATCTTAAGGTAAAGATACATAAAGTTTTGAACAATAAAGGAATTAAAAGTTATGGTAAGTGAGTCCATTGAAAGATCAGCCATGATCTTATTGAATGGTGGAGCAGGCTGAAGGGGCCAGATGGCCTACTCCTGCTCCTAGTTCTTCTGTTTTTATGTTCTTATGTTAAGAGGTGATTGAAAGAACAGAATAATTAACAGTGACTCATAAGCAAGAAGAGATGAGTGGCCAGATCAGCTGTTTGGGAAATGTTAAGTGAAGCATTGAGGAATATGTAAGACTAACAAAGAGCAAATGAAATTTGTAAATGGTGCAGGCGAATGGGAGGTTTAAGGGGGTTGAGCTGAGGATTTTGATGGGCAATATTTTCAGAAATGAATTCAAGGAGAGCACAATGTAGGCACAGAATTACTTACATGGCAAACAGCATAAGCAGCAAGTGATGGAAAGAGCTAAGCAATTCCACGTTCAACAAATCAGACCTAAGTTCTGCAGTCCTTCCACATCCAACCGTGAATGGTGCTGGCCAATTAAGCAACTCACTTGACGAAGATGAGCCTAAAATATCCTATCCTTAATGATTGAGTGCCCAGCAAATAGTGCAAAAGATAAGACTGAAGCATTTGCATCAATCTTCAGCCAGAGGTGCTGAGGTGATAATCCATTTTGATCTCTTCCAGTGGTCCCTAGCATCACAAATACCAGTCTTCAATCAATTTTATTCATTCATGTCAATATTTGGGAATAACTAAAGGCCCTGGATCCGTAAAGGCTATGGGCCCTGACAACATTACCGTAATAATCCTGCAGAATTGTGCTCCAGGAATTGCTACATCCTTGGCCAAACAGTTCAGTTACAACATCAGTATCTACTTGGCATTGTGGGAAGTTGCCCAGGAATGTCCTGTGCACAAAAAAACAGGATAAATCTAACTCAGCCAATTAGCACCCCATCAGTCTACACTCAATCTTCAGAAAAGTGATAGAAGGTGTCATTAAGCAACACTTGATTAACCAACAATCTGGTAACTGAAGATCTGGGATCTGCCAGAGCCACATGGACAAGAGAGATGTATTATAAAGGTGAGGCAAAAGTGACTGCCCTTGACATTGAGGCTGCATTTGACTGTGTGTGGCATCAAAGAGCCTTAGCAAAACTGGAGTCAGTGGGAATTGGGGGAAAGCTCTGTTGATTGGAGTCCCATCTGGCACAAGGAAGATGTGTATGGTAGATGGAGGTCAATCATTACCTATCCAGGATATCTCTGCAGGAGTTCCACAGGGAACCATATTCAGCTGCTTCATCAATAACCTTCCTTCCATTATAAAATCAAAAGTGGGGATCTTCCCCAATGATTGCAAAATATTCAGCACCATTCACAACCCCTCAGAGGGCGTCCATATTCAAATGCAACTAGACCTGGTCAATATGCAGCTTTGAGCTAACAAGTGGCAAGTAACATTCACACCACACAAATATCAGGCAATCACCATCTCCAATAAGAGAGAATCAAACCATCACTCCTTGACATTCAGTGGTGTTACCATCATCAAATCCCCTACTGTCAACATCCTCGGGGTTACCCTTTACCAGAAACTCAACTGGACTCACCACATAAATACAGTAGCGGCAGGAGCAGACCAAAGACAAGGAATTCTACAGCAAGTAACTCACCTCCTGAATTCCCAAATCCTGTCCACCAACTACAAGGCACAAGTCAGGAATGTTATGGAATTCTTCCCACTGATCTGGATGAGTGTAGCTCCGATAACATTCAAGAGTACTAACTTTCAGAACACTGCTCCTTTGTCAGGTAACTAGTGGGGCAGGATCATAAGATATGCGATATACATTGCAGGCAAGGATGCCCCGAGGCATGGTACATTGGTGAGACCAAGCAGACTCTGTGACAATGGATGAATAGACACTGCACAACAATTGTCAGACAGGGATGTGCCCTTCCATTCCGGGAACACTTCAAAGGTCAGGGACTTTCAGCCTCGGATCTTCAGGTAACCATCCTCTAAGGTGGACTTTGGGATATGCAACAACGCAGAGTGGCCAAGCAGAGGCTGATAGTCAAGTTCGGTACCTATGGAGATGGCCTCAACTGGGACCTTGGGTTCATGTCATACTACAGGTGATTCGATACATTACACATGCGCACACACTCTTATATACACACTCATGCAGACCCTCTCTCAGACATACACATGCATCTCCCACACTCACACACCCTCTCACAGGCTTATACTCCGTCACACTCATGCACACACTGTACCAAGTATACACACAGAGAAAGTGAGGGCTGCAGATGCTGGAGATCAGAGCTGAAAATGTGTTGCTGGAAAAGCGCAGCAGGTCAGGCAGCATCCAAGGAACAGGAGAATCGACGTTTCGGGCATTCCTGAAGAAGGGCTTATGCCCGAAATGTCGATTCTCCGGTTCCTTGGATGCTGCCTGACCTGCTGCGCTTTTCCAGCAACACATTTTCAGCAAGTATACACACACACAAACATGCATTCTCTCACGTGCACTCATACTCACCCGCACATGCTCACATGCACAGACTCACACTCTCTCTCTCTCACACACACCAGTCTATAGGGTGAATTTGCATTTGCAGAATTGTATTTGCAAATGTATTCTAATCTTGCTCAAAAGGCACACAACCTGCAGGCAGTCAACACAGGCAGTCAATCCATACAACATTTTATAAATTCCTACTTTGGAAATAGAACCAATCTGACTCAAGATTGGGATACATATTAGACTCTAACCTCACACCTTTAATACATTGTCTGAGCTGACTTGTCACTTTTTTGTAAAACCTTAAGTTATCTCGAGAATGTGACTCAAAAGAGGTTCTGGGATTTACATATTAATGAATCAAAACCTGCAACCCCATTGTAAAAGATTAAAGACTTAACAGCAATCTAGGTTTTTTCAATATATCATTTTAATTGCATGACACTGTGATCTTTTGCTCTAAATTCTGTGTCTTATGATCCTGCACCACTAGTTACCTGACGAAGGAGTAGCGCTCTGAAAGCTAGTACTTCCAAATAAAGCTGTTGGAATCATAGAATCCCTACAGGGTGGAAACAGGCCAGCAAGTCCACACCAACTCTCCAAAGAGTATCCCACCCACACCCATTCCCCTACCCTATTACTCTACATTCCTCCTGACTAATGCATCCAACCTACACATCCCTGAACATTGGCATGGCCAATTCACCTGACCTGCACAACTTTGGATTGTGCGAGGAAACCGGAGCACCTGGAGGAAAGCCACGCAGACACGGGGAGAATGTGCAAACTCCACACAGACAGTTGCCCAAGGCTGGAATCAAAACCCCAGTCCCTGGCGCAGTGAGGCAGCAGTGCTAACCTGGTGTTGTGTGATTTTTAACCTTGTCCACCCCTGTCCAACATTGACACCTCCACAACATTCAAGAAGTTTGACATCATTTGGGACAAAGCAACCCACTTATCCACAAACATCCAGTCCCTTCACCATAGATACTCAGTAGCAGCAGATTGTACCAACCACACGATGCACTTCAGAAATTCACCAAAGATCCTCAGACAGCACCTTCCAAAACCACAACCACTTCCATCTAGAAGGACAAGGGCAGCAGATGCATGGAAACACCATCACCTACAAGTTCCCCTTCAAGCCACTCACTCCCCTGGCTTGGAAATATATCACCATTCCTTCACTGTCACTGGGTCAAAACCCAGGAAAGCCCATCCTGTCAGCATAACAGGGACTGCAGTGATTCAGGAAAGCAGCTCCACACTACCCCCTGAAGGGAAATTGGGAGTGGCAGTAAATGCTGACTCAGTCAGCAATGCTGGTATCCAATGACTGAAAGGAGAGAGAATCTAAAAAAAGGGAAAGAAAAGTTTACCACGTCAGAAAAATAAGTTGAAGTAGAAGCTATGGGCACAGGTTTGGAGCAGCAAAAATCAGCCCTCCCCACTCCTATCCCCTGAATGGACACAGGCCAGCCTGGTTCTGGAGTGATTATTAGACCACACACTTCCTTTGGTAAAAGGGATAAAGAGATAGGACAACATGAGGGAATCCATGGTTAAAGTTTGCAGACTCATAGTGGGCTGAAGTTGGTATTGGTAGGGTGGACTTGGTATGGAGCATCAAGGAAATTCACTCAACTCCAGATACTTTTTGAGATTAGATTCCCTACAGTGTGGAAACAGGCCCTTTGGCCCAACCAGTCCACACCGACCCTCCAAAGAGTAACCCACCCAGACCCACAACCCTCTGACTAATGCACCTATCACTATGGGCAATTTAGCATGGCCAATTCACCTGACTTGCATATCATTGGACTGTGGGAGGAAACCGGAGCAAACCCACGCAGACACGGGGACAATGTGCAAACTCCACACAGACAGTCTCCCGAGGCTGGGATCAAACCTGGGACCCTGGTACTGTGAGGCAGCAGTGACTGCATGACTCCAGAGACTTGTGTGCAAACTGAATAATGGGCAAAAGTGAGGACTGCAGATGCTGGAGATTAGAGTCAAGAAAGTGGTGCTGGAAAAGCACAGCAGGTCAGGCAGCATTCGAGGAGCACACTGCAAGCTGAACAATGTATAGAAGCTATTTGAAAGGATCGAGTAGTTGGAGAATGTACTGATTCAAACATTTTCATTTGAATGAACATCCACATGTGAGCGTAGAATCAGTTGCAGGGCAGAGAAAAACATGCAGTGAGGTGAAGGTCCCAGAGCAACAGAGGAATGTGGATCAGCCGAGGAGAGTGAGTCATGCAATGATGAAATTAACTGTAGCTTAACGTGGGAACCAGCAGGCTAGCCGCAAGCAGGGTGGAGACTAATAATGAGGGGGAAGGTCTGTGAATTGATCCTCTACTTCAGAATTGTGCTATGTTTGGTGCTGCTGACCAGAACTCACTTGCACAATCTCACTTGGCATCCAGTTTGCTTTACCTCCATTGCTGATATCCAACAGTGTGCCCATTGTCCACCTCTGACAGCTAAGCCACTTTCTGGCCCCTCCTAGCTCCACAAAGCCCATTTCCTGACACCTCTCCTGTTTCCTCAGAGGCCCCACTCCTGATCCCTCACTGTTCCACTCATCCACTTCCTGCCACCCTTGACAGGTCCCTCCGCTGCCCCACTCTTGATCTCTGACCATCATGCATCCACCTCACTGTCTCAACTCACTGCCCCTCTCCCAATCACCACTGCTCCACTGACTGCTCACTGTCCTGCTCACCACACCTTAATCAATTTATTCATTGCCCCCTT
>NC_057727.1:34179406-34190199 GCF_004010195.1 Chiloscyllium plagiosum | reverse complement strand
CCCCCCGAACAAAATCATCCCTCTCACTAACCACCTGCTCCTCCCAGTGCCCATTATTATTAATACAAGTTGTAAAGAATTAAAACCTCTGATCTTCTGATCATTCATCTCCACCTGCCGATCCAAAGGGGACCACTTATGCTTACCCTGTTAAAAATCAAACACATCGCTGAGGGTCTGAAGTTGCTTATAGACCAGACCAGGTAAAGAATGCAGATTTCACTCCCTGAATGAAATTAGTGACCAAAGTGGAACAAAAACAAAATTACTGGAAAAGCTCAGCAGGTCTGGCAGCATCTGTGGAGAGAAACCAGAGTTAATATGTTGGGTCAAGCGACCCTTCCCCAGTTCTGAGGAAGAGCCACTTGACCCGAAACGTTAACTCTGATTTCTCACCACAGATGCTGCCAGACCTGCTGAGCTTTTCCAGCAATTTCGGTTTTTGTTTCTGATTTACAGCATCTCCAGTACTTTTGTTTTTTATTGAGTGATCAAATGGGGTTTTACAGCAATTAAAGATTATGTCATGGCTTTGGCTGTGCTCCCAGAACTTGGCCACCGCTATCGCCCAGCTCTACAAAGGTACCAGGGCGGGGCATGGAGAGACAGAAAGAGAACCAGGGGAATGGGGGTGTGAAGTTGGGGTCTGGGGGGCAGCGGGGGGGGAAGATGGAGAGGCTCTGGTTTGGTGGAAAGAGGAACGGGGTCTGGGGTAGAGAGACCTGGGCAGGGGGAAGACACAGTGGAGGGTGAGAGAGATGGGGTGGTGGGGGAAGAGACTCAAGTTGATGCAAGTTATGTGGGAGAGTGGGTAAGGAGGGGAGTTGGGGATATAAAAGAATTGGGTTAGACAAGAAAGAGGTGACTAGGTGAGAGGAGGAGGTGGGCAGAGAGTGGGTTAGGAGAGATGTGGATGAGGAGGGTTAGGAGAGACCCCGCCACCAACCATCCCCCCAACCAGTGACCCCCCCACCCCCCACCATAACCATCCACCCATTCACAGAACGGGCTGCTTCCTGGCAAATAGAAGGAAATCTCTGATTTCAAACCTCCGTTGCCTCGCAGTCAGACCCACATGTGGGAAAGGCTTCAGAAGTAAACCTTAAGGAAAAATCCAGAGCTGACAAAATGAATGAACAGAGAACGACTGCTCGAGCTGTGCATTTACCATGATTTGTGCATCACTAACTCCTCCTTCCAGACAAAGCCTCGGCACAAGAATTCCTGGAGACACCTGTGCTCAAAGCATTGGCACCAACTCGATCTGATCTTAGTTAGGTCCACCACCATCAAACACATTCTCCACATACACTGTTATCACAGTGTGGACTTTGACACAAACCACTCCTTCATGTGTTGCAAGATTAGGCTGCAACCTAAGAGATTCCATCACACTAAAATACAGGGGAGCCCTCACATCAATGTCAGCAAGATGTCCCAGCCAGACCTTGTGTAACAGTTCTCAGAGGCTTTCGAGAGAGAACTCAGCGCCTTATGACACGGACACACCTCCACAGAGAAGTGGGAAACCTTGTGGGATACTGTGCACCTCACCTACCTGGCTATCTTGAGGAAGACGATTTGCAAGACACATGACTAGTTTAAGGCTAAGGTAACCAAGATGACCCCCATCATTGAAGCCAAGCGTGTTGCCCTCGCTGAGTACAAGCAGTCAGCTAGCTGGAAGAATCTGCAGACTCTCAGGGCTGCCAGGAAAAAGGTTCAGCAGACTGCCAGGCGATGTGCTAATGAGTATTGCACATAGTGAGGAGAAAGTGAGGTCTGCAGATGCTGGAGATCAGAGATGGAAATGTGTTGCTGGAAAAGCGCAGCAGGTCAGGCAGCATCTAGGGAACAGGAGAATCGACGTTTCGGGCATTAGCCCTTCTTCAGGAATGATTCCTGAAGAAGGGCTAATGCCCGAAACGTCGATTCTCCTGTTCCCTAGATGCTGCCTGACCTGCTGCGCTTTTCCAGCAACACATTTCCATTGCACATAGTGAAGTGAGTAAATTCAGACAGCCACTATAACGGGGAACATGAGGGGAATGTACAAAGGCATCAAGAAAGGCACTAGGATCAGCTCTGAGCAAGACAGACCCGTCAAATCCTCTACTGGGGAAGTAATCACAGACAAATGCCAGCAGATGGAGAGGTAGGTTGAATACTACTCTGATCTCTACTCCAGGGAGCAGACCATGTCCGCTTCAGCAGTTGATGCCATCACGTGCTTGTCGACCATGGAGAAGCTAGATGCAGAGCCATCAGTAGAAGAGCTTAGCAACACCATTGACAGCCTGGCCTGAGGTGAGGCCCAGGGTAGCGACGGGATTCCTCCTGATCTGATCAAGCCCTGCAAGGCTAGATTCCTGCTCCCATTGTATGAAGTTCTCTGTCAGTGCGAGCAAGGAACAGCTGTACCGCAGGCCATGATGGATGCCAAGATCATTGCCCTTTACAAGAACAAGGGTGAGAGATGCGATTGCAACAACTACAGAGGCATCTCTCTCGTCAACACTGTCGGCAAAGCCTTTGCTCGGGTCATCTTGACTCACCTGCAGAAACTGGCAGAATGTGTATGCCCAGAGTCACAGTGCAACTTCCGAGCTAAAAGATCCACAGTAGACATGATCTTCTCTCTTTTCCCATCTGCAGGAGAAGTGCAAAGAACAGGAAATGCCCCTCACCAACACGTTGGACCTGGTCAGCAGAAACGGCCTTTTCAAGGTTCTCCTGAAGATTGGCTGCCCACTGAAACTGCTGAGCATGATCGAATCCTTCCGCAGTAACATGAAGGGGACAGTGCAGTTCAATGGCAGCTCTTCTGAGCCCGTCGACATCTGCAGCAGTATCAAAAAAGGCTGCGTCCTTGCTCTCACATTCTTTGAGATTTTTTTTGCTGTGTTCCTAAAACATGCCTTTGGCACTGTAATGGAGGGGATTTACCTACACACTCGATCAGACGGCAGGCTCTCCAACCTGGCCTACCTCAGAGCCAAGACAAAAGTACATGCAGCACTCAGGCTGACTATCAGTCTGAGGAAGACGAACATCTTGGGACAGGACATAGAGGCACCGCCAGTCATCACCATCAACAACTATGAACTCAATGTCATCCATCAGTGTACGTCCCTTGGCTTTGCCAACCTCTCCTTGGAGACAGACATCGACAAGAGGATTGGGAAAGCAGCCTCAACTCTTGCTCGCCTCACAACTCGAGTATGGACAAGTCCCAAACTGACAGTGAAGACAAGAATGTCAGTCTACAACACCTGCATCATAAGCACACTGCTGTATGGCAGTGAGACATGGACTACATATGCCAGACAGGAGAGAAGACAGAACACCATCCACTTGAGGAGTATCCGCCGTATCCTCCGCATATCCTGCCAAGACAGTGTCCAACACAGCGGTGCTTTCTCACGCTGGCCTTCACAGCGTGTACACTATGCTCAGGCAGCAGAGACAACGCTGGTTGGGCTATGTCTACCACATGGAAATGGCTGCATCCCAAAGGATATTCTCAATTGAGAACTTGCATCCAGGAAGAAACCCACTGGGCATCCCCAGCATCCCCAGCTGCACAAAAAGGATGTTTGCATGAGGGACATGAAGGCACTTGATATTATTATGGAGTCCTGGGAAAGTCTTGCAGCAGACCACATGAGATGGAGAAGCACCCTGAACCAACACCTCAAAACAGGGGAAAATAAGCTGATGAGTGCTGCATCAGACATACGGGCACAAAGGAAGGAGTGCAGCAATTCTAGCAGACCAACAACCACATACAGGTGTGATCTCTGTGACCGGGACTGTATCTCCAGCATTGGTCTCTTCAGTCACAAGCTTCTTGCTTCAGGGAAGCAGAAAACTAAAACAATAGCACAGTGGCTCAGTGGTTAGCATGCTGCCTCACAGTACCAGGGTCCCAGGTTCAATTCCAGCCTTGGCTGACTGTCTGTATGGAGTTTGCACATTCTCCTTGTGTTTGTAGGTTTTTTTCTGGGTACTCTGGTCTCCTCTCATATTTTCCTCCTACTTTCCAAAGATGTGCAGGTCAGGTCAATTGGCCATGCTAAATTGTCCATAGTTGTTAGGTGCATTACTCGGGGGGAGGGGGGGTGAGTGGCGTAGGTTACTCTTCGGATAGTCGGTGTGGACTTGTTGGGCTGAAGGGCCTGTTTCCGCATTGTAGGGAATCTAATCTAAAGGAGGATGCAATCCCTGGTCAGCCATGACCGAAAGAGGCCTCACTCAAAGATTATTTCATGGTCACTATTGCTGAGAAAAGTTTTCAATTCTAGATTTATTAGCTATATTTAAATTCTATCCACAATTATCCTGGGCCTGTGGATTACTTGTCCAGTAATATTATCACGATGTACCATCTCCTCTGATTGTATTAAGATTTTCTATGTGCTTTGCTGCAATCTCTTGTAATACTTCTGTGATTCTATGCTCTGTGAATTCATTAATAATAAATGCCAGCATTTTCTCCTTGATCTGTTGTTTCTTGCTTTCTCTCTCTCTTGAATACATGTCACATTTGATCTTTTCCAATCTGATGGGGCTTTTCAGGACTCGAGGAAATTTTCAAAAATGAAAACCAATATATTTACTATCCCGTCATCTACTCCTTTTCCTATGATGAGACCCACCAGGATGTGATGATTTATCAGCTTTATGCTACAATAATTGTTTTCCTGGTGATGCTGATTGTTTTAAATACCACATTCCCTCTCACAGTTATTTTGGGGATGTTATTTGCATTCTCTACAGTGAAGATAGGTGCAAAATCTCTGTTCAATTCATCTACTATGTTCTTAGCTCCAACATTAATTCCCCAGACTCACTTTCAAGGGAGGAGAAAGTGAGGACTGCAGATTTTGGAGATCAGAGTCAAGAGTGTGGTGCTGGAAAAGCACAACAGGTCAGGCAGCATCCAAGGAGCAGGAAAATCAACATTTCAAGCAAGAGCCCTTCACATGTTTTGGGCAAGAACCCTTCATCACTGGAAACATTGATTCTCCTACTCCTCAGATGATTTACTGGAAACATTGATTCTCCTACTCCTCAGATGCTGCCTGAACTGCTGTGCTTTTCCAGCACCACACTCACTTTCAAGAGAATCAACACTCACCTTTACTTACTCTTTTTCCCCATAAATAGTTGTAGAAACTCACACTATCTAGTTTTATATTTCTGGCTAGCTTTCTGTCATACTCTAATCTCTCCTTCCTTATTAATCTTTTTGTCATCCCTCGTTGTTCTGTCCAATCTTTTGACCTGCAATTGATCTTTCAGAAGTTTTTTTTTTCATTTTCAATCTATCATTAACTTCCTTCATGTGTAAGGACTACACATATTCTATTTGGAATTATAGAAATGAAAATTTTAATTATCAGCTTTTTTTTTACAATTGAATAGAACTGTATTGTGTACTTTTGCTGCAACTGAATTTGACAGTTTTCTGGGACATGACCACAGGTTTCTTTGAGGAAAAAATAAGTACCTGTCCAGCAACAGCATGTGGATTGGTTATAAGTTGCAATTTGTCACTGAATTGAGAGGAGAGAGAGCAGCTCAGACATTCAAAAACCTGCCAGCCAGTGAGATTACTTCCTTTCTCTGTGAGTGGAAAATAAATACAAAAGACTGTGCCCCCCCCCCAAAAAAAAACTGCTCGTTCAATCAAGAGTTAAGTCCAATTAACTGGCTCGCAGTTGAAACTGCTGCTGAAAATGACAATGTTATATTATCACCATAAACCAAAACCTATTGAGAGAAGGTTGCAATATTTCCTTACTGTAGCTTGGTTTCTGATATACAAACTTTACCTTTCCTGTCTATATTTTGCATGCACAGTATTCCTGAAAAAAATTGTCTTGTCTATCCTGTCATATGGTTTATGAGTGAATGTGTATGTTTGGATTTAAAGGGGGTATAGTTTAAGTTTGCATATTAGTAATTAAGAATCTGTTTTGCTGCATTTTAGAGCATTAGAATGTTATAATAGGCAGGTTTTTATTTTCATATTTATTAATGTATCCTGCTGTGAGTTTTTTCTGATGGTGATCACAGTCAGGCATTTACCCATAGACTTTATTATTATAGAGTCATACAGCATGGAAACAGATCCTTCAGTCCAACCAGTCCATGCCTAACATAATCCTAAACTAAATTAGTCCCACTAGCCTGCTCCTGGCCCATTTTCCTCTAAACATTTCCTATTCACGTATCCATCCAAATGTCTTTTAAACATTATAATTGCACTCACATCCTCAGGAGTTCACTCCACACACGAACCACCCTGTGCAAAACATTTCCCTCATGTCCTTTTTAAATCTCTCTCTCACCTTAACAATTTGTCCCTTAGTCTTGAAAATCCCCTTCCTAGGGAAAAGACAACTACCATCAACTCTATCTGATATATTTCATATTTGTGACATTTCATGGATTTGGGATGCTTGACGTCTTGTACAATTTTCCTACAAGGGTCACAGTATTAGTTTTAGATAATGTGTCCTTTCCTGAGAATGTTTCTTTCTCACTGGAACATGGCTTAAGTTTAAAACCCCAGGACCCTACTCATTCTTCTCTTTCTTAAGCTGGATACGAAAGTCAATCATGTTATGATTCCTACTACCTAGAGTACAGCCGTAGAAGGAAACAACATATAAAGATTAAAGCAACACTGTAGCAGAACAAGGGCTGTGTTTAACTGTATGCTTCAGGGTAGAAAATATCATCTTGATGCAAATAAAGAAGTCCTGGAAGTTGGAAGCCAAATTTAAGGAAAGCAAATTGCAGACCTGGTCGGGAGATGGACCATAGCAGTTTATGCTTATAGTCAAATTGCAGTTGCAGTTAAGATGCACTGGCTGCAGAGGGGACTTAAACAGTGGAGGAGAAAGGGAAGTAGATGACCAAGGAACGGAGTACAGTAAGGAGCTCCATAGGGAGCTGGCCACCGAGACGTCAGTATGACATTACAGACAGAAAAATTCAATTGTAATACCACAAAGAATAACTCATTTCAAATGTTATCTTCCAGCTGTGATACGCGGTGTAGTGGTCCTGCTGGTCATTGGCCTGACATTGTTCCTTGCAAATAAACTGATGGATTCTTCAGAAAAACAGAATAATTCAGAACATTTAACAGGTACAGACATCAAAGCGCATATTTCTATTACTAAAGAAGCAGAGGTTAGCTTTGTTGTATTGCAATATATTTGAACGGAAATATTTACTATACTCTGTCAGTGACACTAACTATCAGATTTTTATGTAAAGCTGGATGATAGTTTTGAATTTTGGTAAAGAACATTGATTCAAACGATCATAAAATGAGAATTAAAGAATTTACACAGTGGTTCAGTCAGCATCTCAAACAGAGCCATGTTAAGGTTTTTGCTTATGTTTGTGATAGAACTGTGATCTGTTGCTTTGGAACATAGGAATGGGAGTAGGGCACTGTGACCATGTTATGGCTTAGGTGCAGGAGTAGGCCATTCTGCCCTTCGAGCCAGCACCACCATTCGTTATGATCATGGCTGATCATCCACAATCAGTATCCTGTTCCTGCCTTATCCCCATAACCCTTGATTCCACTATCCTTAAGAGCTCTATCCAACTCTGTCTAGAAAGTATCCAGAGACTTGGCCTCTACAGCCTTCTGGGACAGAGCATTCCATAGACCCACCACTCTCTGGGTGAAGAAGTTTCTCCTCAACTCTGTTCTAAGTGGCCTACCCTTTATTTTTAAACTGTGTCCTCTGGTTCGGGAATCATCCATCAGCGGAAACATGCTTCCTGCCTCCAGAATGTCCAATCCTTTAATAATCTTATATGTCTCAATCAGATCCCCGCTCAGCCTTCTAAACTCAAGGGTATACAAGTCCAGTCGCTCCAATTTTTCAGCATAAGATAGCCCTGCCATTCCAGGAATTGACCTCGTAAACCTACGCTGAACTCCCTCAATAGTCAGAATGTCTTTTCTCAAATTTGGAGACCAAAACTGTTCACAATATTCCAGGTGCGGTCTCACCAGGGCCCTGTACAGCTGCAGAAGGACCTCTTTGCTTCTATACTCAATTCCTCTTGTTATGAAGGCCAGCATGCTATTAGCTTTCTTCACTGCCTGCTGTACCTGCCTGCTTGCTTTCATTGACTAATGTACAAGAACACGTAGATCTCATTGCACTGCCCCTTTACCTAACTTGACTCCATTTAGGTAGTAATCTGCCTTCCTGTTCTTGCCACCAAAATGGATAACCACACATTTATCCAGATTAAACTGCATCTGCCACGCATCTGTCCAGTCACCTAGCCTGTCCAGGTCACCCTGTATTCTCCTAACATCCTCCTCACATTTCACCCTGCCACCCAGCTTTGTGTCATCAGCAAATTTGCTAATATTACTTTCAATACCTTCATCTATATCATTAATGTATATTGTAAAAAGCTGTGGTCCCAGCACTGATCCCTGAGGCACACCCCTGGTAACCGCCTGCCATTCCGAAAGGGAGCCATTTATCACTACTCTTTGTTTCCTGGCAGCCAACCAATTTTCAATCCATGTCAGTATTTTGCCCCTAATACCATGTGCTCTAATTTTGCTTACTAACCTCCTATGTGGGACTTTATCAAAGGCTTTCTGAAAGTCCAGGTATACTACATCCACTGTATCTCCCTTGTTCATCTTCAGAGTTACATCCTCAAAAAATTCCAGAAAATTAGTCAAGCATGATTTACCCTTCATAAACCCATGCTGACCCTGACGTATCCTGTTACTGCTATCAAATGTGTCGTAATTTCGTCCTTTATAATTGACTCCAGCATTTTTCCTACCACTGAGGTCAGACTAACTGGTGTATAATTCTCTGTTTTCTCTATCCCTCCTTTCCTAAAAAGTGGGGCAACATTAGCCACCCTCCAATCCGCAGGAACTGATCCTGAATCTATAGAATTTTGGAAAATGATCACCAATGCATCCATGATTTCTAAAGCCACCTCCTTCAGTACCCTAGGATGCAGACCATCAGGCCCTGGGGACTTATCAGCCTTTTGCCCAAACAGTCTCTCCAACACCATTTCCTGCCTAATATAAATTCCCTTCAGTTCAGATCTTTCAGCCACTGTACTTCAGGGAGATTGCTTGTGTCTTCCCCAGTGAACACAGATCTGAAGTACCAATTCAACTCTTCTGCCATTTCTTTGTTCCCCGTAATAAATTCACCCGTTTCTGTCTTCAATGGCCCAATTTTAGTCTTAACCATTTTTTTTCTTTTCACATACCTAAAAAAGCCTTTACTATCCTCTTTTATATTTTGGCCAGTTTACCTTCGTACCTTATTTTTTTCTTTGCATATTTCCTTTTTAGTTATCCTCTGTTGTTCTTTAAAAGTTTCCTAGTCCTCCAATTTCCCACTCATCTTTGCTATATTATACATTTTCCCTTTTGTCTTTATAAGGTCCTGATCAGCCACGGCCATCCCTGCCTCCTCTTAGGATCTTTCTTCCTTTTTGGAATGAACTGATCCTGCATCTTCTGCATTATATCCAGAAATACCTGCTATTGTTGTTCCACTGCCATCCCTGCTAGGGTATTGCACCACTAAACTTTGGCCAGCTCCTCCCTCATAGCTCCATAGTTCTCCTTATTCAACTGATGTTATTTTGTCCTTTTTAATTGATTTATGAAAGGTGACAAGCAGTCTGTAAGAGAACAAACAGCTTGTGAGGCCTTGGGTTTTTTTCAAAACTGGAACAGTAGAAGCAGCCTGAATGGGTTGGGTCAAGTTCCCATAGATCCAGGGATCTTTAGTTTAGCTTTCAGCTGTTGAGGTCTCAGCAGGGCTGGAAGGCAGTGAATCTCTCCTGACTGCTACACACTCTCTCCCTGAGTTTTCTCTAGATGTTTTTCCTCCTGGGCTGTTGTCATTGCATGTGAGACAATTCAGTTATTTGAATTCATCTTTTGCCAAGAGTCTGTTTATGGGTGTTACCAAATTGGAATAGTTACTGTTTAGTAGTAAAATATTCTATTATTCTGTTAAGTTTTCCAGTAGAGTTAAGTTATTCCAAGATCCTCTTTCTTTTGTTGTAGTTTAACAATAGTGCTTAACGTTGAGTAGTTTGACTAATCGAATTGCATCCAGAACACAGTATCTCACATTTACCTTCAAAATAAGAAAAAGTTAGAGTCTAGGCTACTTTCTTATTATCATTCGAGGGGGTCTGGTCTTGTCCATAACAACGTTCAACTCATGGAGCCTGTCACATCTTTAGCCTGTACAAACAGAATTTTGGGTGGAACTGAGAAATAAGAAAGGGATGATCACCTTATTGGAATTGTACTATGGACCCCCTAATAGTCAGAGGGAAATTGAGAAACAAACTTGTAAGGAGATCTCAGCTATCTGTAAGAATAATAGGGTGGTTATGGTAGGGGATTTTAACTTTCCAAACATAGACTGGGACTGCCATAGTGTTAAAGGTTTAGATGGAGAGGAATTTCTTAAGTGCATACAAGACAATTTTCTGATTCAGTATGTGGATGTACCTACTAGAGAAGGTACAAAACTTGACCTACTCTTGGACAATAAGGCAGGGCAGGTGACTGAGGAATCAGTGGGAGAGCACTTTGGGGCCAGCAACAATAATTCTAATCGTTTTAAAATAGTGATGGAAAAGGATAGACCAGATTTAAAAGTTGAAGTTCTAAATTGGAGAAAGACCAATTTTGACGGTATTAGGCAAGAACTTTCAAAAGCTGATTGGAGGCAGATGTT
>NC_057727.1:34132797-34177436 GCF_004010195.1 Chiloscyllium plagiosum | reverse complement strand
GTCCAAAATTAGAGGGCATAGGTTTAAGGTGAGAGGGGAAGGATATAAAAAGGACCCAAAGGGCAATTCTTTTGCACAGAAGGCAGTGCGTGTATGGAATGAGCTGCCAGAGGAAGTGGTGGAGGCATTTAAAAGGCATCTGGATAGATATGTGAATAAAAGGGATTGAGAGAGATATGGTCTGGGTGCTGGCAGGTGGGACTAGGTTGGGCTGGGATATCTGGTCAGCATGGACGGGTTGGACCGAAGGGTCTGTTTCCGTGCTGTACATCTCTATGACTCTATAATTGATTTCTGTTTTGAACCTGCTCAATGATTGAGCTTCCACAGCCTCATGTGGAAAGAATTCCAAAGATTCACCACCTCCTGAGTGAATAGATTCCTCCCATCTCAGTCTTAAATAGTCTGCTCCTTCTCCTGAGATTACCCTGGAAACACCAGCCAGAGAAGCATCCTATCAATATCCAAACAGTCATGCCCTGTAAGAATTTTGTGAGCTTCAATGAAATCACCCTCATTCTGTGAAATTCCAGAGAATACAGACCCAGTTTACTCAATCTTTCCTCATGAGACAATTTCACCATGCCAGGGATTAATCTGGTGAATCTCCATCGAACAAATATTTCCTTCCTTACATTAGGAGAAACAAATGGGCACAGTACTCCAGTTGAGGACTCACTGAGGCTCAATACAACCACAACAAGACATCTTTACTCTAGTACTTAAATGATTAGTTTTCATTTACTTAACTTACCAAAGTAAAGAGTTCTGGTTTCAAGTTGAGCTTGCCATTATTTCATCATGGTTGGCCAACAAAACTGAGTATGTCTACTATGAGGCTAAGCTGCTCCAATACTTAATAACACATTTGGAAAATCAACAGCTGGGTGCTATGTTGGGAGTAAATAATCTCTAACATTTGTGCTTATACTTGGGCATTTGGGGAGTGATTACAGCTACAACATGTGATTGCTTAGCTATCTAAAACACAATGAGATATGCAGGTTCCATTTATTTGAACATCTCTGGTATAATTTAGTTATAACTAAGCTAGTTCAGACAGTACAGAGTAATCTATAGACGGATCTTTTTTCTAGGGTGTTATCATGCAAAGCGGTTGTGGTCTCAGGTTATGTGATTACATCCAGATACTTGAATCATTTGTGTGTTGAGCTTCTTAAAAGACCATCACTCTTAAAGCAATAATAGTTTACAAAGTGCCTGATGAAGACATATTTACATTTTAAATAATTTCACTCCAGTTTTGCTGAAATTTCAGTTACATCCAGTAAAATCCAGTGAAACTGTTTCATTTATTCTATGAAGCTTTAATAAAAGGCGGTGTATAATTTGCTCCAAAGATAAACGATGGGCTGAAGAAGGGCTTATGCCCGAAACATAGATTCTCCTGTTCCCTGGATGCTGCCTGACCTGCTGCGCTTTTCCAGCAACACATTTTCAGCTCTGATCTCCAGCATCTGCAGACCTCACTTTCTCCCTAAACTAATTCTTAAACAGGTGTTGGGTCTCTTTTCGAACCTGCAATTTCTATTGCTTTATTCAGCACTATCCTCGGATGTTTCATTTCTTGCCGTTTTTATTGATATGACAGGCAGCAAATTCCCAGTGCACATGCTCACTGTCTGCTTCATTGCCTCCTTTAAAACTCCTTTAATAGCTAAAGGAAAGGTACAACATCTGCCAATTTTGAGGTAATTACATTTTTGAATTATAAAAAGTATATTATGTGCTTCTTTTTACATTACAGAGCCAAAAGTTAAGCCCCCGTGTGGAATGGAAACACGTTGCACTGCAAACCATTTCCCATTTAAAATCATTAGTGGGGCAGCTAATGTTGTTGGACCCCACATTTGTATCAATGATAAACCGTAAGTAGCAAAGATCTAACTCTGAACATTGCTGCAACTAGATTGTAAATATCCTTTGAATTGTAAACTTCCCATGATATTTGTTTCATTGAAGACCATTCTAAATCTAATGTATGCCTCTCAATTATTCAGTTTTGACTTATAATGGTGCAAGACATTCAGTATTTAATAAAATATTAACCAGAGTCAAGAAACAAAATGAAGAATTCAGCCATCAAATAATTTTCATATGACTTTGTCCTCATTCCTGATATCGACCATAGAAGGGAAGCAGTACACAATAAGAGATGAGCAGAAATGAAGAAAGGAGACTCTAATGCTGATTGATTGGAATGGATTAAAGCCAACTGGGAAATAAAGAAAATCTGCAGATAAGCAATCAGTGGGCTTAAATCTTCAGGCCCCATAAACCAATTCAGACCGTATGTTCCACTCATCCTAAAAGATAACTTTTTTCCAGACATTTGCAACCCCATTCAGATATTGTACAATGTCTCAAGTCAAGTTGATTAGCATTTCCAATCTACAATCCTTTACAAATTAACTTCTGCTTTTCTGTCAATGTTGAGTGATGGTAAGGATTTTAGATTTCTTACAGTGTGGAAACAGGCCCTCCCGCCCAACAAGTCCACACCGACGTGTACCCACCCAGACCCATTCCCCTACATTTACCCCTGCACCTAACACTACGGGCAATTTAGCGTGGCCAATTCACCTAACCTGCACATTTTTTGACTGTGGGAGGAAACCGGAGCACCCGGAGGAAACCCACGCAGACACGGGGAGAATATGCAAACTCCACACAGTCAGTCACCTGAGTCAGGAATTGAACCCGGATCTCTGGCGCTGTGAGGCAGCAGTGCTAACCACTGTGCCACCGTGCCGCCCACAGTACAATGCACTCCTCACTCTTAAGTTCAAGTAATCTGATGGTCCTTAATGTTCAGCTTAGCAGTCATAAAGACACTGCACAAATCATGGGTTCAAGATCATGGTAAAAATGATTGCTTGCTATTTGAGATGTTTCTTTTTTTCCCTTCCTTATAGAATCATGAACAATATAAAGAATAACATTGGAAAGGGATTAAATATTGCTTTAGTTAATGGTGAGTAGAGTGTGAACATTTTTT
The DNA here is from genome assembly GCF_004010195.1 of Chiloscyllium plagiosum. NCBI lineage: Eukaryota > Metazoa > Chordata > Chondrichthyes > Orectolobiformes > Hemiscylliidae > Chiloscyllium > Chiloscyllium plagiosum. The sequence continues at coordinate 34,174,417 of NC_057727.1, read as the reverse complement.
GAATAAATGTTCCTACTGTTTCATATTAATTATTATTTCTAAAAAGTGATGATTATATCTCTTCATTTCACAGCTTCATCTGGTGATCTAATAGCAACTGACTTTTTTGACATGTGGACTGGAAGTAAGATGCTTGTAAACTTGAAATGATTTTGTTCTGATTTAGCACAAACATTTTTGATCCTGCACAAACAGAAACATAATCAACCCAATCAACTACCCCTTTCCTTCATTGTTAGACATTTGTAGATGGTGGGGGGTATGGGTGTTGAGATAAATTCACAACAAACGCAAACAGAACATAATGGTTTCAATATTAATTACTGTCTCTAAAGACTAACCAAGTAACCAGTGCTCATATCACAAGGAAAGTAAAATTATAGAATTAAAAGATTACTAATTTCCTTTCTTCCAGATATCAAGTTGCTGGTGGATTTCTTACATAAGGTTAAACCTGGGACTATTGTTCTACTTGCTTCTTTTGATGAACCGGCAACAAAGTGAGTCAAAGCAGCTTCTGGCTGGAATGGGTGATGGGCTATGGTGGTCTGGCCTCAAGACCACATCATGTGATCCAGTTCTAATTTGTTTTATTGTGATCTCATCATGTGTGGAAATTTGGAATAACGAATGAAACCCATCCATGGAACATGTAGCATTCAATAATTACAGTAGTAATCATTTGTAACAGAATCATTTATAACCCATTGTAACACAGTTATCCCAGTGTACAAATTTTTATTGCCTACGTTTCTATTATCGACAGGAAAACCTTTTGTGAGAAAACATAGTGGATCTGCCTCCTAATACTGCTTCCACTCTAGTGAGACTTCTCTCGGTTGCTGCTTCTAATACATCCATCCAACCCTGTTGCATCTCTCCATCTGTCTGTGTCTATTCTAATGCTCTGAAGCAAGTTACCAGCTGGGACAGTAAGCTGCTAATTTGAATTAAACACATGCTGCATCATATTTAATGTGCTGTTAAACAGCATGCATGCTTAATGTTCATCAGCTGGCTATCATTCTGGCTGGTAACTGACTCCAGAACATTGGCACACTGGCTAGTAGGTTAGGAGAGTCTGTAGCTTTAGATTCTGGGGTTAGAAGTATTAGCTGAGTATCAAAATAATAAAAATCTGAATTGTTGACTTATTAATGCCTTTGTCTGCAGCTACATTATTATCAGCAGAATATGCTGTGTTTCATCAGTTTAATATCCACTCAGAACAGGAAGGGAAGCATGTTTTTCTTAAGCAACAAGTAAAGGATGGATTGGAAATTTTAAAATGTGGATGAAATTCTCCCAATACCTGCATTCTATTTACCTACTCTAGAGTTCTGTAGGCCATCAATTTCCATGTTGAAACTGCGACCTGATTTCCAAACACTATGTATGAAGCCAGGCACCAACAGTTTAAGGGAAATAGGAGAAAAAAATTAAACCAGAAGGTGAAATTATAGTTGCTTTTACTTTGGCACCATTTTACACACAAGTAAATCATCAGCTTTCCAAGTTTATATTAGCTTTCCTTATTCTGAAATGTGGCCTTCAGACAGTTTTTAAAATTGATTTGTGCATCTGTTACCAAGGTATGAAAGCCAGATTCAAGAAAGTAAGTGACTTCTAAATGCCAGCATCCTGGAAACAAGTTAAATAATGCCAAATTAAAAGTCAAAAATCACACAACACCAAGTTATAGTCCAACAGCTAGCTACCCTGACCAAGGAGCAACACTCCGAAAGCTTGTCCTCCCAAATAAATCTCTTGGACTATAACCTGGTGTTGTGTGATTTTTAACTTTGTTACACCCAACACCGGCACCTCTACATCAAAATAAAACTCTGCATCGATGCCACTCTATCGATGTGGGTAAGTCACATGCAAGAATCTCTTGGATGAGGTAAAAGTCCTCCAGCTAATTAATGGAAAGATCAAATACATAATGGCCTCAACCAAAAAAAAATTGAAACCAACCATTCACTCCGTTCCCAACTTCAGCTATGTCAAGTTTAACAAAGCCGTTAGCAAGGGGTATGCTAACTGAACTTGAGCCAATGTTTTAATTCCATTTCTCTGTAGCAGTTGTCCCATCTCTCTTATGACCTCTGTCTTTAACCTTACTTCAACCAAACTGTTGCTAAAACTTTCATTCATGTCTGGCATCTTCAGATTCAAATATTCAGACACATTTTGACCTAGAACTCCTATCTCTATCCTCCATAAATCAACTCATCTAAAACTCTGCAGTGCACCTTCACTCTCACATCTCATCCTGTCCTCACTGATCAACATTGACTTTAGGTGCGCCATCCTTTCAATATGAACATTTTTACTTTGATGTTTAAATTCCTGTGTGGCCTCATTCCTCTCCATCATGTCACCTCTTTCTACCTCTTGTGCTTCTCCCTCCTTATACTCCACCATTGATTCTCTATAGCTATACATCCAGCAGCTGTCCAGATCTCACTGACTGAAATTCCCTAACCCCACCATCTTTTAACTCTTCTTCATTCATTCCTGGGATATGGGTGTCACTGGCTGGGCCAGCATTTATTGAAAATCCTAAGTTGTCCTTGAGAAGGTGGCGATAAGCTCTCGTCCTTAATCGCTGCAGTCCATGGTTTGTAGGTACATCGTCAGTGTTGTTAGGACAGGGAATTTCAGCTCTTTCACCCAGTGACATTGAAGGAACAACAATGTATTTCCAAGTCAGGATGGTGAGTGTCTTGGAGAGGACACTCCAAGGTGATGGTGTTCCCCTGTATCTTCTGCCCTTCACCTTATAAATGGCAGAGGTCACAGGTTTGGAATGTGTTGAGGTATCCTGTGTTGTTGGAGTACATCATACAGATGGTACACACTATCCCAATTGTGGTGAAGGGAATTAATGTTTAAAATACCAAAAGGTGTGCTAATCGGCAAATTGCTTTATCCAGGTAATATTGAGCTTCTTCAGTGTTGTTGAACTACACTCATGTAAGCCAAGGGTAAGAATTTCATTATACAGGCTCAGAGTGGTTAGGAGGTGAGTTATTCATTATAGGATTCCTATTTGTTCTGCTTTTGTAGTCATTGTATTTATATGGCTAGGTCAGTTCAGTTTCTGGTCAATGGCAACTGCCACAGAACTGATAGCAAAGGGATTCAGTGATGTTAATGCCATCTTCTCAGTTTAGGCCTTCCTTACACTACTTCTCTTTGATTAAGCTTTTCATAATTACTATTATTATCACTTTGAAGAAGTGATTTCCTTTTTTTAGCGCTAAAAGTGCTATATAAATGCAAATTGTTATTTTAGTAAAATGGAAATTCTTTTTATTCATTCACACATGGGACGTCTGCATTGCTGACCAGCCAGCATTTATCACCCCTCCCTAGTCACCCTTAAGGTGGTGGTGAGCTGTCTTCTTGAATCACTGCAGTCCACCTGCTGTGGGTTGATCACAATGACTTTGGGGAGGGAATTCCAGGATTTTGACCCAGAGATAGTGAAGGAACGGCAATATATTTCCAAGTGAGGATAGGGAGCAGCTCAGCGGGGAACTTACAGGTGATGGTGTTCCCATGTACCTACTGCCCTTGTCTTTCTAGATGGAAATGATTGTGGGTTTGGAAGGTGCTGTCTAAGGAACATTGGGGAGTCCAGAACTAGAGGGCATAGGTTTAGGGTGAGAGGGGAAAGATATAAAAGAGACCTAAGGGGCAACTTTTTCACGCAGAGGCTGGTACGTGTATGGAATGAGCTGCCAGAAGATGTGGTGGAGACTGGTACAATTGCAACATTTAAGAGGCATTTGGATGGGTATATGAACAGGAAGGGTTTGGAGGGATATGGACCGGGTGCTGGCAGGTGGGACTAGATTGGGTTGGGATATCTGGTCGGCATGGATGCGTACACCTCTACGACTCTATGAACAATTCTGCTGCTGTTGATGGCCCACAGCATCTCATGCTCAGTCTTTACTTGTTATGTCAGTGCGAGATTTGTCCCATTTAGCATGGTGATAATGCCACATATCACAATAGAAGGTATTCTTAATGTGTAGTGTCTACAAGGGCTACATAGTTGTAATTCTTATCAATACTGTCATTGACAGATACATCTGCAACCGATAGTTGATAAGGATGAGATCAACTATGTTTTTCCCTCTTGTTGGTTCCCATCCTGTGCCTCATGTCACACCAAATGTAAGAGCTGCCAAACTCATTTTAATAATTCCCTACCAGACACATAGGAAGCTTCAACCTCTCAGTCTTAAGTGTATTCAAACATAGATCCAGAAGGTCAGTGTGCTAATTTACTGTTCCACACAGGCTTTTCTGATTTGTACAGCTCTTCTCGATAGCTTTTGTAGTTCAGTCCACATTTTTAAAAAATGGTTGCTTTAAGTAAATACAAATTGATCTTTTTTTTTCCTTTTTTAGGTTTACTGATGAAGCAAGAACACTTTTTAGTGAGCTAGGAAGTTCCTTAGTTCATGATGTGAAGTTTCGGGACAATTGGATTTTTGTTGGAGCAAAACCAATTAAGGAGAAAAGTCCATTTGAACAGGTGTGAATGAAGAATATAATTGCAATCCAAATTAATTAATTTGATCAAATATTGAAGTACTGATATTTTGTTTAATTGATATATATTCTTGTGGTTGAATGTTGCTAGTTTATGTACAGATGGATTGCATGGTTATGATTTGAGGCTGAGTAACAGCTTATTTTTTTAATCTTGTATTACTTGCAACCATTTTTGTGAAGTTTCATGAAACAAAATTAAAGTGGATGGCGTGATTGGACAGCTTTTTCACAGCCTCATAATTCACATCAAGTGAACTTTTGTAACCAAGGGCATAGGGATCAAACTTAGTACCTGAACATTGAAGTCTGAGCAGCCCAGATTTTGGGCTTGACACCTTTTTTGGGAGGGGGGGTGTAGGGCTGAGGAGAAGGTAGCTGGGAATGTGATGGGTAGATGAATGTGTGAGTGAAAGTGATAGGTTGGAGAAGAGGGTGGAGCGGATAGGTGGGAAGGAAGATGGACAGGTAAGACAGTTCAAGAGGGCGGTGCCGAGTTGGAAGGTTGGATTTGGGATAAGGCTGGAGGAGGGGAAATGAGGAAACTGGTGAAATTCACATTGATCCCGTGTGGTTGGAGGGTCCCAAGGCAGAAGATGAGGCATTGTTCCTCCAGGCATCGGGTGGCTACAGTTTGTCGGTGGAGGTGGCCCAAGACTTGCATGTCCTTGGTGGAGTGGGAGGGGGGTTAAAGTATTCAGCCACAAGGTGGTGGGGTTGTTTAGTCTGTGTGTCCTAGAGATGTTCCCTGAAACATTCCACAAGTTGGCGTCCTGCCTCCCCAGTGTAGGGCAGACAACATCAAGAGCAACGGACACAGTAGATGAGGTTTTGGAGGTACAGGAAAATCTCTACTGGATGTGGAAGGATTCTTAAACTCCCCACCCCCCCACTCCACTAAGGACATGCAAATCCTGGGCCACCTCCACCACCAAATTCTAGCCACCCAACACCTGGAGGAAGAACACCTCATCTTCTGCTTTGGGACCCTCCAACCACATGGGATCAATTTGGATTTCACCAGTTTCTTCATTTCCCCTCCCCCCACCTTATCCCAGTTCCAACTTTCCACTCGACAATGGCCTCTTGACCTGACCTACCTGTCCATCTTCTCTTCCCACCTATCCGCTCCACCCTTCTCTCCAACCTTTACCCCTTCCTCCATCCATCTATTGCACTCCCAGCAACCTTCATCTACCTATCACATTCCCAGCTACCTTCCCCCCAGCCCCTCACCCCCCTCCCATTTATCTCTCAGGCGCCTTGGACCACCCCCTCATTCCTGATGAAAAGCTGATGCCCACAACATTGATTCTCCTGCTCCTCAGATGCTGCTTGACCGGCTGTGGTTTTCCAGCACCACACTCTTCGACATATTTCATCCTCAGTCTGGCATTGGCCAAAGACACATCTACAATATTGTATCCTATCATGTCCCCCCAAAACAATCAGCCCATTTCCTGGCTTTCCCTCAAAGGCGTGCAGTCTTAAATCATTTAATCTTCTCCATACTCTTAGCAATACAAAAACTGATGACGGAAAAAGTTGTCTTTTCATTTATCTGTGTCTCTGAGTTTGCTACATTAAACAAATTTGCTGTTTCATTAAACTCTTTCTTGACCCCCATCCTCATGTCTGATTATCTCCATCCCGGATACATTGTCCACTTTGGAATTAAGCTGTTGTGCCAAATATCCTACAGATCATCACTTCAGCTGTGACTTGGGATGAGTTTTCTTGCACATCAAATTCTTTTCAACTTACTGCACATACGTGCAACTTGTTGTGAGAGTTAAATGGCAAATCTTATGGGGCAGGCACTCAAGACATTTTCTCCCTCTCTGGGTCATAGGTTCTGGTCAATATCCAAAAAGTTGAATAACCTAATGTAACTTGTAGATTCTTTGTCTTTGTGGACTTTGCCTGGATGAGGAGAGATTCCAGAACCTGAATATACAGAGCCAAAAATATTGATCTGGCTTACATTCATCTGGCACTTCTTAGTGCTGAACATGACCTTTTCATGGTGATCCCCACCACCAATGAGTGAGGGATCTGGCCAGGTTTTTCTTTGATTTGCTCATTATTGCAATACTGTCAATAATGAATCCACACCACTCTCACAGGCCCAGTTTCTGTAATTCTGTTCTTATGCTGCTGTAGTTCTTGACTGATGATAAACCGAAAGGAAGCACTGTTTTCCAGATAGTGTTCTGAAGGCAATGACGTGCTGAGATTCCTTGGCATGGTGTCCACCTCAGAGAAGGACCTAGGTCCTAGGAGCCTGGGATTCAATTCTCCTAGTGTTGGAATCTTGTGTGGATATGTTTCAATGATTTTCAGATCCAGACATACCTCTTTTAGTTCACAGAACTACAACGGTTCATGTAGTGATCCACAAATGAATGATGCCATTGCATTCTATGCGATTAAGCTTGTACTTAAGTTTTCTCCCAATGCTGAATCTTGTGGGAGGGCTAATTGACACAATTAAATCTTCTCTCTCATGCAGTACATCAAACCTGACTGGGCCCATTGTTGTAAATCAGGGAGTGGCTTAATGTGAGTATTCCATCCCTTCTACTGCCAACTACCTTGATAATCTCAAGTATAATCACAAAGTTGACCGGCTGTGGTTTTCCAGCACCACACTAATGGCTCTGCCATGGCTGGTCTACTCATGTTAAGTAAAATACTTGTGGTTAAATTACATAGCTGCATTGTATCATTAATGTACTAATATAAGGGATGGGTAATTTGAACAGCTAATTTGGCAGAAGCTTGGTTCATCATTGAGTTCCGTCAGTGTCCTTCAGTATTTGGAATGTTCAGGTACTTGCATACGCTACCATGTCAATCTTGGTTTTTCTTGAGTAGTTGCTAGTTTTTATGGAATAATGATGTTGATTGTGCCGAAAGCTTCATCCACAAAATGTCAAATGTTTGTTTATCCTCTGATCTCCTCCAGGTCATGTCTCAGGTCTGTCTTTCTGTGATCTCTGTGCATTAGCTTATGTTTACTCAGGTCTCTGGTACACTCCTCGTTGATATTGTTATCCTGCTGTGTCAGTCTTCTGTTTGGCTGTTCCCTGTTATACTCTCTAGCTGCGGCTTTGGAGCCAGATTTGTTTCTTACTTTGGCCCAGTGTCATTTTGTACCACTGCCTTGCATAGATCTTGGAATGCAGGAGGGCTTTGTGGAGTGTGAGAGACCGTCCATGCTACACAGCTGACTTGTTTTTTGTGTCCTAGCTACAGTGCAGTTCTATTGGCTGTATCCAGTGCTTGTTGTCTGACTATACTGGCTTCATATTTTGTGCCATCTGCTAGCAGTGAATCAATGCTGTAACCTTTCAATTTTTTTCCAGGTGGTCCCTTTGGAATGCTTCGATCAGTGTTGAGGCAATTACCAACACCATTATCCACTCCAACATTTCAGTCTCTGAAAAATCACATTGTCACCCCTGTTACAGCATTGACTTACAGACTGAACTATTGATTTTTGTAACTGTCACTAATAGAATATGAATTATAAGTAGTACATTTGACAATTAACTCTTACATGCAGCTGATCTTCTCGAAACTTTGTATATATTTGAAGCTTCTTTCTGGTCCTCTTCAGATAAGCTCATAGCATTGATGTTGTTTACAAATTGTTATCAGTGTTTTTATGGCTTGTGTAAATAGTTTGCAACTGCAAGATCTGTGAAGCACAGCTGCCTTAGTTCAAAATGTTTGAACTCAAATAGGCAATTCACACTCTTCCAATTCACACTGGAGGATGTGGTACCAGCCTTATGCTCTTTTGCCTTTTTAAGACATTACTAATATGCAGGAGTCTTCGTTTCAGTCATCTTATTACCATGGGGTCATTCAGTATATATCTTCAGCATGGTTTCTGCTGTGTACTCTGCTTTTGCCTTTTCTTTTCACTTTGTATTTTCTTTTGTGTATTTACAAAACACAGAACACTACAGCGCAGTACAGGCCCTTCGGCCCTTGATGTTGCACTGACCTGTGAAACCAATCTGAAGCCCAGCTAACCTATGCTATTCCATTTTCATCCATATGTCTATCCAATGACCATTAAATGCCCTTAAAGCTGGCAAGTGTACTACCGTTGCAGGCAGTGCATTCCATGTCCCAACTAATTTCTGAGTAAAGAAATTACCTCTGACATCTGACCGATATCTATCAACCCGCAATTTAAAGTTAGGCCCCATCATGCTAGCCATCACCATCCAAGAAAAATGGCTCTCACTGTCCACCTGAGCTAACCCTCTGATTATCTTCCATGTCTCAATTAAGTCACCTCTCAACCTTCTTGTCTCTAACAAAAACAGCCTCAAGTCCCTCAGCCTTTCCTTACAAGACCTTCCTTCCATACCAGGCAACATCCTAGTAAATCTCCTCTCAACCCCTTCCAAAGCTTCCATTTCCTTCTTATAATGTGGCGACCAGAACTGTAAGCAATACTCTCACAAGTGCAACCACACCACAGTTTTGTACAGCTGCTGCATAACATCATGGTTCCAAAACTCAATCCTTCTAACAATAAAAGTTAACACACCGTAAACCTTCTTAACAATCCTATCAACCTGAGTGGCAAATTTCAGAGATCTGTGTACATGGACACTGAGATCCCTCTGCTCATCTACACTACCAAGAATCTTACCATTAGCCCAGTACTCTGCATTCCTGTTGCTCCTTCCAAAATGAATCACCTCACACTTTTCTGCATTAAATTCCATTTGCCTCCTCTCAGCCCAGCTCTGCAGCTTATCTGTGTCCCTCTGTAAACTACAACATGCTTCTGCAGAATCCACAACTCTACTGACTTTAGTGTCATCTGCAAATTTACTCACCCATCCTTCTACACCCTCATCCAGGTCGTTTATAAAAATGATAAGCAGTAGTGGACCCAAAACAGATCCTTGAGGTACACAACGATTAACTGATTCTGGGTAATCCAAGATGGAGGACGGGAAAAATTTCTGGCTGTAACAGCTGCTCCTTTTTTGAGGTATTTTAGGTGCTGGAGATGATTTCCTCAAATTCCAGGAGCAGCAATTACTGTTTCACATGCTGTTGCATTGTTTTGGAACTTGGGAAAAAAAAGTCAAAACAACAACAGTTTTAAAAGGGAGAATCACAGACAAAGGAAGCACATGGTGAGGACAGTGCAAGAGAGAGAGAGAGAGAACCTGCACAGTTACTGCCTTTGCTGTTTGAATTCATGTATCGTTGGACATCGGAGTGTGCCTGGGAAAATTAACAAACAGTGAAATTCACAACTGATCTTGGAGGAACCTGTTTGGGCGAAGTTCACAGCACAGAGTTAGATAAGTGAATCGTTGTTTTAAGTGTGTCAAACAGAAAGGCTGCAGTAGTGAGTAGAGTGGGTTCTTTCTTGATTCTATGATTTTGGAGATATGTCTCTTGATTAAACTTAAAATATTAGCCATAACTATTAATTTAACCTGGGGCAGTGTTTGTAGAGGAATAAGACGGTGTTATTTTCTGGGTCTGTAGATTGTGAAGGAGCAAAAATGGCCTTTGCAGTGATATGTACTTCTTGTCAGATGTGGGAGTTTAAAGGGAGTTTAAGGGTTACTGCGGATTATATCTGCCATAAATGCTGTTGGATGCAAATCTTATCAAATCGAATGGATCGGTTGGAGAGACAGTGAGAAGCAATGAGGAATTTGCAACACCAACAGTATGTGATGGATGGCAGTTATAGAAAGGGGAGAAAGTCTCAGATACAGTCACATAGATGGGTTAACTCCAGGAAAGGTAAGAGAGGTAGGCACCTAGTGCAGGAGTCTTTTGTGGATATACCCATTTCAAACAGGTATGCTGTTTTGGAAAATGTAGGGAGTGATGGATTCTCAGGGGAACATAGCACATACAGCCAAGTTTCTGGTATTGAGACTGGCTCTAATGCAACGAGGGGTACATCGGGTTCCAAGCGATCAATTGCTGTAGGAGACTCTCTAGTCCAAGGTACAGACAGACATTTCTGTGGTCAGCAGAATGGTGCCAGGATCAAGGATGTCTCAGAGAGGGTGCAAAATGTTCTCACGGGGGAGAGGGGCCAGCAGGAGGACATTGTCTACATTGGAACCAACGACATAGGAAGGGAAAAGATTGAGATTCTGAAGGGAGATTACAGAGAGTTATGGAAGAAATTTAATAAGGAGGTCCTGGAGAGTAGTAATATCTGGATTACTCCCAGTGCTACGAGCTAGTGAGGGCAGGAATAGGAGGATAGAGCAGATGAATGCATGGCTGAGGAGCTGGTGTATGGGAGAAGGATTCACATTTTTGGATCATTGGAATCTCTTTTGGGGTAGAAGTGACCTGTACAAGAAGGACGGATTGCACCTAAATTGGAAGGGGACTAATATACTGGCAGGGAAATTTGCTAGAGCTGCTCAGGAGGATTTAAATTAGTAAGGTGTGGGGATGGGACCCAGGGAGATAGTGCGGAAAGAGATCAATCTGAGACTGGTACAGTTGAGAACAGAAGTGAGTCAAACAGTCAGGGCAAGCAGGGACAAGGTAGGACTAACAAATTAAACTGCATTTATTTCAATGCAAGGGGCCTAACAGGGAAGGCAGATGAACTCAGGGCATGGTTAGGAATATGAGACTGGGATATCATAGCAATTACAGAAACAGAGCTCACAGATGGGCAGGACTGGCAGCTTAATGTTCCAGGATACAAATGCTACAGGAAGGATAGAAAGGGAGGCAAGAGAGGAGGGGGAGTGGCATTTTTGATAAGGGATAGCATTACAGCTGTGCTGAGGGAGGATATTCCCAGAAATACATCCAGGGATGTTATTTGGGTGAACTGAGAAATAAGAAAGGGATGATCACCTTATTGGGATTGTATTATAGATCCCCTAATAGTCAGAGGGAAATTGAGGAACAAACTTGTAAAGAGACCTCAGCTATCTGTAAGAATAATAGGGTGGTTATAGTAGGGGATTTTAACTTTCCAAACCTCGACTGGGACTGCCATAGTGTTAAAGGTTTAGATGGAGAGGAATGTTTAAGTGCGTACAAGACAATTTCTGATTCAGTATGTGGATGTACCTACTAGAGAAGGTGCAAAACGTGACCTACTCTTGGACAATAAGGCAGGGCAGGTGACTGAGGTGTCAGGGGGGGAGCACTTTGGGGCCAGCGACCATAATTCTATTAGATTTAAAATCGTGATGGAAAAGGATAGACCAGATCTAAAAGTTGAAGTTCTAAATTGGAGAAAGGCCAATTTTGACGGTATTAGGCAAGAACTTTCAAAAGCTAATTGGGGGCAGATTTTCACAGGTAAAGGGACGGCTGAAAAATGGGAAGCGTTCAGAAATGAGATAATGAGAATCCAGAGAAAATATATTCCTGTTAGGGTGAAAGGGAAGGCTGGTAGGTATAGGGAATGCTGGATGACGGAAGAAATTGAGGGTTTGTTTCAGAAAAAGAAGGAAGCATATGTCGGGTACAGACAGGATAGATCAAGTGAATCCTTCGAAGAGTATAAAGGAAGTAGGAGTCTACTTAAGAGGGAAATCAGGAGGGCAAAAAGGGGACATGAGATAGCTTTGGCAAATAGAATTAAGGAGAATCCAAAGGGTTTTTACAAATACATTAAGGACAAAAGGGTAACTAGGAGAGACTGGGGCCCCTCAAAGATCAGCAAGTCGGCCTTTGTGTGGAGCCGCAGAAAATGGGGGAGATACTAAATGAGTATTTTGCATCAGTATTTACTGTGGAAAAGGATATGGAAGATATAGACTGTAGGGAAATAGATGGTGACATCTTGCAAAATGTCCATATTATAGAGGAGGAAGTGCTGGTTGTCTTGAAACGGGTAAATGTGGATAAATCCCCAGGACCTGATCAGGTGTACCCGAGATCTCTGTGGGAAGCTAGAGAAGTGATTGCTGGGCCTCTTGCTGAGATATTTGTTTCATCGATAGTCACAGGTGAGGTGCCAGAAGACTGGAGGTTGGCAAACGTGGTGCCACTGTTTAAGAACAGTGGTAAGGACAAGCCAGGGAACTACAAAACAGTGACCCTGACTTCAGTGGTGGGCAAGTTGTTAGAGGAAATCCTGAGAGATAGGTTGAACATGTATTTGGAAAGGCAAGGACTGATTAGGAATAGTCAACATGGCTTTGTGCAGGGGAAATCATTTCTCACAAACTTGATTGAGTTTTTTGAAGAAGTAACGAAGAGGATTGATGACGGCAGAGTGGTAGATGTGATCTATATGGACTTCAGCAAGGTATTCGACAAAGTTCCCCATGGGAGATTGATTAGCAAGGTTAGATCTCATGGAATACAGGGAGAACTAGCCATTTAGATACAGAACTGGCTCAAAGGTAGAAGATAGAGGGTGATGGTGGATGGTTGTTTTTCAGACTACAGGCCTGTGACCAGTGGAGTGCCACAAGGATCGGTGCTGGGTCCTCTACTTTTTGTCATTTACATAAATGATTTGGATGCGAGCATAAGAGGTACAGTTAGTAAGTTTGCAGATGACACCAAAATTGGAGATGTAGTGGACAGCAAAGAGGGTTACCTCAGATTACAACAGGATCTGGACCAGTTGGGCCAATGGGCTGAGAAGTGGCAGATGGAGTTTAATTCAGATAAGTGCGAGGTGCTGCATTTTGGGAAAGCAAATCTTAGCACTAACAAATCTCCTCGCAGGGATATTGGTCCCCTTGCAATTCACGTGCAACCTGTCCCTCTTACGCAGGTCACATCTACCCCTGAATTGATCCCAATGGTCCAAGGATGTGAATCCTTCCCCCTATCCACACATTCATCTGCTCTTTCCTCCTATTTGTACACCCATGAGCACATAACGCTGGGAGTAGTCCAGACATTACTACCCTCCAGGACCTACATTTTAACCTCCTGCCTAGCTTCCAATATGTTCTCTGCAGAATCTTGTCCCTTTCCCTCCCTATTTCGTTGGTACATGCACAGTGCACAGTGACCTTGTGCTGGTCATTCACACCTTAGAAAATACTCTGCACTCTCTCCGAGACACCCTTGACCCTGGCACCATGGAGGCAACACACCATCATGATGTCTTGCTGACAGCGCAGAAAGGTTTGTCTGTGCCCCAGGCTAGAGTGTTCCCGATTGCAATCAATCACTTGGAACCTGACTTAGCCCTCACTAGAGCAGATCCAGTCACAGTACCAGAAACCTGGCTGTCACTCCCCTGAGAGACTATTCTGCTACAGTGTCCCAAAACGGATTACCTGTTCGAGATGGGGATAGCAACGGATGGGTTGATGTTAGGAGGTATATCTAGGATTTTGTATACCAGCTGTTAAAATCCAAAGAGTAATCAGCAGTCCCTTTCCAGCTGCTACTGGGAAGGAATCAAAAGCAGAATATTTTCTACAGCTCTGTATGAACTTGGCACTTAAACCCAGCTGGAGGCAATATGACATGAGGAATAAAGTTCAGCGTTAAGGACAGAGATCTCAAACTGGGGTTCAGGTACAATGGGTCGCATTTATGCCTCCTCATACAACAAAAAAATCATGGAAGGTTCTCCAAATAAATTGAGGAGAAAGTGAGGTCTGCAGATGCTGGAGATCAGAGCTGGAAATGTGTTGCTGGAAAAGCGCAGCAGGTCAGGCAGCATCCAAGGGAACAGGAGAATCGACGGATGCCCGAAACGTCGATTCTCCTGTTCCCTGGATGCTGCCTGACCTGCTGCGCTTTTCCAGCAACACATCTCCAAATAAATTACCAAACTCCTTGAGTCAAAGGACCATGAGAGAGAGACAGAGTGAACATTTTATGTTCAGTTTGATTCCTCTTCTGCATGAGCAGCTCGTTTGCCTCGCAGCGCCAGGGACCTGGGTTTGATTCTACCCTCAGTGACTGTCTGCGTGGAGTTTGCACATTGTCCCCGTGTCTGCATGGGTTTCCTCCGGGTGCTCTGGTTTCCTCCCACAGTCCAAAGATGAGCAGGATAGGTGTAATGGCCATGAGAAATTGCCCATAGTGTTCAGGGATGTGCAGGCTGGGTGGGTTAACCAATGGAAATGCAGGATTACATGAATAAGGTTGTCTCTGGGTGGTATAGAATAACACTGGTTCCTGGTCATGTGATGAGGTAGAGCTTTTTGGCTCACATTATGTTGCGTGCCTTAAAGGGATATCCTCCTTATATTCAAATCTAGTTCCTAGTAGCTGAAGTGTTCATTAAGTCTACATCAATTTGCAAACGTCTCAGTAATGAAAAACAAGCAATTGTGATGTGGAAAAGATGTCTTCACGTGAATGATTCAGGTGTGGAAATGCATCATCTTGAGATGTGGCCATGAGATGATTAGTTAAATGAGACAGTGTGGGGAATATGGGGAAATGGAAAGGGAGTGGCACTAATAGTCATGAAGGTCATTTGGAGAGCCAGTGCAGACACTGTGGGCTGAATGGCCTTCTTCTGTGCCACAGCGCTTCTGTGATTAATGTATTCCTGTTTTGACATACATTATGGTTCATATTTTATATTTGTATCTGACAAATAAGAAAGTATTATTTTTTATCCCTGTGATTCTGTACTGGCAGTATAACCATGGGGCATGGGGTAAAAACCTAACTTAGGATGTCAATAACCATTCTATTCATTGCTGTTCTCAAATATGGTTCCACTGCAATCTTTACATGCTGTTGATGTCCAGATGGTGAGTTTTTTTCTGCCTGTGTTTTCAATAGGGAAGAACAGATCTGGAGAACCTCCCAGATAACAATGGAAAAGGATGTGCTGCTGTGAACATAGGCTGAGACGGGATACACAGTCCCACTTTCACCCAGGGTTCAAGACATGTTTTAAATTTGAAACTGGAAAAGATTGTTCTTGTTTAGTAAACTTTTGGGTGGTCAGTAAATCAAAGAAAACATCTTCAGTTCTAAATAAAGAACAGTAAATCTCAAATGTCACTGAGGACGATTGCATTTTAATGAAAGAAACAAAAATTACTTTAAGTATCTAAGCAGTATTTTCATTAAAGATATATTTTTGTTAACAGATCCTGAAGAATGAGAAATCAAAGAACAAATACGGACAATGGCCTGAAGCAATCGAAATGGAGGGTTGCATACCAAGAAAGATGGATTAACTGCAATTTATAAAATTGTATTTTGACATTTCTTTAAAACATTATATTGGTTCTTTATTCCCCAAATCAATAATGATCAATTTACTATTTTTACCCTCTTCAAATTTATTATTGTTGCCCAGTAAAGCTTCAATTTCCATTTATCTTACCAGGTAAGGTATACATATTTGAAGGCTGTTGCAGCACAGTGGTAGTGTCCCTACCTATGGGTCAGGATGCCTGGGTTCATGTTCCACCTACTCCGAAGTTGTATAATACCATCTGTTAGCAGGTTCATTAGAAAGTCAGAAATGAACCTACTGGTAATTAAATTACAATTTAATCATGGTATTTGAAGGAAACTCACCATTGTCATTATTTCAGCCTGGGGTTAATTTTTGCTTAAACCAATGCTAAAGAGACCAGAAACTCAATTTATTGCTTCAACTTGCATTTAACTCCATGATCTTTTACATTGGTTCAGCTAGTTTCTCCATAATTGCACTGGTCAAACTACTGGAAATTCTAACAGTGTACATTTTTTTATGTTTTGTATTTCTTGCAAAGGCTATCATTTTACATCCTTGATTCATTTATGCACTTACGTCTCATTAAAATTTTGTTTGTCCTACATCAAAAATCATGTTGTTTTATTGTCCAACCTTGTCAATCATTGTTACAGGAAGTACAGAAATTCATCATAATATGATGAGCAATATTTGGTAAAATTAGAAACAGTTTCCCTCGAACATGAGGTCAGATGTAGAGATGTCCACAATCATCAGCATTTGATCAAACGAATGTTTTGAAAAATTCAGAGGCCAGCTTTTGGTTTTCTGAAATCCCTTTTTCAACCTCACTTATTCATTTATTAGGTGATGCAGCCACATAGTAACAATACCTTCTGTGCATATAGGACATAGGAACACCAGCAGAAGCAGAATTAGTCAGAATTACCAATATTTTTAATTATCAACCCACTATTAAACATAAAGCCTTAAACAAACAAAGGCATGAAGTTTTTAGACACCAGAGTATTTAGATTGCTAGAAATCAACAAGTTTGAGTTAACAGTGAAAGATGCTTTCAAAATAACTGATGCACACATCAACACACAAAAAGCTATGCCAAAAGCACACCTTGTGCAGACTGTGAAGTCTTAGCTAATAGTGTGTTTCCATTGCATATGAACAAAATTAGAACATTTTAACCTAGCCATTAGAAAACTTCTCACTACATCTCAAATCTCAATCTCGGATTGAATTAAAAAATTGACAAAATGTTTATTACAATATATTTTACAGTATATATTTTCTCCTCATAGTAGTTCTTGAACCTAAACAAACTGAAGATAGTTTTCACATTCAATTTCAAGTAACACATTACCTCTGTGATTTCACATTTTCTTAGCTCCAGTTTGACAGAGTATTTCTTTGTTGATGGGTTTCTAAACTATTCTGTCTCCTCTGTAGATTCCAAATTGTCCACAGTCCTTGCAAACACGCATTATCTAACACCCCTTGTAGCCTCCTTCTGCCCTCCTTGTTTGCAGCATCCTTCTCATCCCCACCCTCTTAAAGCCTGTGTTTCCTTTCTCCCATCCTGTCTCCTCTCACACCCTTGAAGCCTTTTACAGCCCCTTCTCCCCACACCTCACTTTGAGCCTCCTTTATCCCCACCTCCTCCTTACAGTCTCCTTCGCCCCTCATGTACTTGTCACTTCCACCTCCTCTCCACCATACCTTCTTCTAACCTCGGTCATTCCTGGAAAGTGAAACTCCTGGATCAAGCAGTTGGATACCCCCACCCAAGCAAAAGGCCCTCACCCCACAATGTCCAATCAGCAAAAGCCAGCCCCGCCCCTCCCACAGCACCTCCCCAACGACCCCTTACTGCTACCACTTATTCTCCTGACTATTCACTGCTCCTATAAATTAAAGGGTGTTTCTGTCGTGAAGTTGATTCTGATCAAGTTGTCAATTCTACTTATGGAGGAGACCATTTTCTCACATTATTTGCCTCGATTATTAAATTTACCTAGATATTTTAGTATCACCCACTGCTACTGTGAATTTCAACCTCAACCAAGGAATTTTTGGCTTTCATTAACAGGGGGATTGAGTTTAAGAGTCGTGACATTTTGTTGCAGCTCTATAAAACTTTGGTTAGACTGCACTTGGAATACTGAGTCCAGTTCTGGTCACCCTATTATAGGAAAGATGTGGATGCTTTGGAGAGGTTTACCAGGATGCTGCCTGGACTGGAGGGCTTATCTTATGAAGAGAGGTTGACTGAGCTCAGACTGTTTTCATTGGAGAAAAGGAGGAGGAGAGGGGACCTAATTAAGGTATACAAGATAATGAGAGGCATAGATAGAGTCGATAGCCAGAGACTATTTCCTAGGGCAGAAATGGCTCACACGAGGGGTCATAGTTCTAAGCTGGTTGGAGGAAAATATAGAGGGGATGTCAGAGGCGGGTTCTTTACACAGAGAGTTGTGAGAGCATGGAATGCGTTGCCAGCAGCAGTTGTGGAAGCAAGGTCATTGGGGACATTTAAGAGACTGCTGGACATGCATATGGTCACAGAAATTTGAGGGTGCATACATGAGGATCAATGGTCGGCACAACATCGTGGGCTGAAGGGCCTGTTCTGTGCTGTACTGTTCTATGTTCTATGTTCAAGTGTTATTGAGTGCTACTCACAACTCCTCAAATGTTAAATCAGCCTGTGACCCCTTGCAGCAAGTCCTGGACAACATCCAGGCTTGGACTGATAAGTGGCATGTAATTATCATCTCTGACAAAAGAGAATTTAATCAGCTCCCCTTTACATTCAGGAGCCTTACTGTGACTGAATTCTCCACCATCAATATCTTGGGGCTTGCTATTAACCAGAAGCTGAATTGCATAGATATTGCGAATACAAAAGCAGGTCAAAGGCTTGAAATTCTGCTCCAAGTAACTGACTCTCCAAAGACCTTTTACCATCTTCAAGGCACAAGTGTGATGCAATACGGCGCTTCCCTGGATCAGTGCAGCTACAACAACACTCAAGATGCTAACACCATTTAGTGTAAAGCAACTCACTTGAACAGTAACCCATCTACCACCTTAAGAATCCACTACTGAGCACAGCTTGACTGCAGAGTGAACATCTACATGATGAATGCAGCATTTCTCAAAGCGTCCTTTTAGATGACCCACCAAATCCATGACCTCTATCATCTCAAAGGTCACTCAAAGACCACTCCCCATTTGCCTGGATGGATGCAGTTTCAAAAACACTCAAGAAACTTTGACCATCCAGGCCAAAGTTTGATTGGCACCACATCAGCAAGCATCCACTCCCTCCATCACTAATGCTCAGTAGCATCGGTGTGTTTTATTTAAAAGATGCACTGCAGAAATTCACCAAATATCCTTAGGCATCACCTTTCAAACCAATGACCACTTTCATCTGAAAGGACAACAGCGTGGGAACACCACCTGCAAGTTCCTCTCCAAGCCAGTCGCCATCCTGACTTGGAACTATAACACTGTCCCTTCACTAATTCTTGGACTATGTCCCCGATTCTAGAATCTTTAACCAATGGAAATAGTATATCTACTCTGTGTTGCCCCATTAATATCCAGAAACCTCAATTACATCCCCCCCTTAACCTTCTACAGAAGATTCTAGAGCATTATGGTCTAATTTGTCTAATCTCTCCTCATAACTTAACCCCTGAAGTCCAGGGTTCATCCTTGTAAAACTGCGTTGAACTCCCTCCAGGGCCAAAACATTCTTCCTAAGGTGTGTTGCCCAGATCTGCTCACAGTACTGTGATTGGGGTCTAACTGGGGTTTTGAATTACTGCTGCATAACATTTGCATCCCTATATTCCAGCCATTTAAATATGAAAGCCAGCAACTATTTTCTGTGGCTGTTCCTGGCATTTAAAGAGCTATGTGCCTGAAAGCCCAAATCATATTGGACATCCATTGTATTTAACTTTGTGCCCTCTAAAAAAATATCCTGATCTATCCTTTTTCATTCTGAAATGGATAACCTCACCTTTGCTTATATTTAAATCAATATCCCACAGCTTTCCCATTCACCTAATCTATTAATATCCTGTCGTAATTTTATGTCTTTAATGCTACCCAATTTTGTATCATCAGCAAATTTGACTTTTTATGCCATTATCAAAGTCGATAATAAATATTGTGGATAATTGAGGCCCCAGCAGAGACCCCTGTGAGATACCACAAGTTACATCCTATCAGTTTGAGTACTTATCCATTATTTCAAATCTCTATTTTTTGCCACTCAATCAATTTCCTATCCATGTCAATAATTTGCCCTCAGTTCAGTGGGTTTCCACCTTAGCCTACAGTCTCCTGTGTGGGCCTTTATCAAAATTCTTCTGGAAGTCCAAATAAACAATATCCATTGGGCTTATCTCTATCTACCACCTTTGTCAACTCTTCAAAAAGCTTTATGAGATTTATCAGGCATGACCCATCTTTCATGAATCCATGCTGACTCTCCTTGATCAATTGGAAATGTTTCAAATGATCAGATACTCTATCCTTAATTATAGACTCCAACAATTTCTCCACTGCAGATGTGAGGTTAATTGGTCTGTTATACCATGGTTTCCCTCTCTTACCTTTCTTAAAGAAGAGAGTGACATGAGCAAATTTCCAGTCCAGAGGTAGAATTCCTGAATCCAGGGAACTATGAAAGATTATGGTTAGGGTGTTGGCAATGTACTGTCTTACCTCCTTTAACACCTATTAATGGAAACCATTAGGTCCTGGGATTTGTCACTCTTCAGTTCCATTAATTTCCAATTATTGAAGACTTACTTAAGTATTTAGACCAATTCCCTGATTCTCTGTTAATTCCTTTTGGACTTCTGGCCAGTTATCCTCCTTTTCTGATGTGAATACTGAAGCAAAATAATCATTCAGCATGTTCCCCGGTCATTGACAATATCCCCACTGTCACCTTCAGTGACCTAACAGTACACTTAATCAGTCACTTTCCCTTTATACAACTATAAAATCTCTTCTTTTTGTCTTTCATATCCCTTGCAAGGTTCCTTTCATAATCCTTTTTAGCCACTCTTGTAAGCGCTTGGTGGCCCATTGGTCTTTGTATTTGTCCCATTCTGTGCGATCTGTACTGTCCTTTGCATAGATATGCTTTAGTCACTTGGCAACTTTTATGATTCTGCACCTGGTATCTGCAAGTGAAGTTGATCGCCTATTAGGCCAGATTGATGGGAGAGATGTCTTCTCTCTATGGTGACTGTACATTCCATATGCACAATAATTTGGAGAAACGTGATTCCAATCCACAGAGGACATGAATCCACTGCATTAAGCTGTCCAAACTTTGATATTGATTATCAAACTCGTTCAGAGAGGTAGAAATAACAGCTGCTTCTGGGAAGACCATTCTGCTGACTTCAGAGCTGAGGCAAATTGCTGATATAGGCTAGAGACAGCTTCACATTGCAGCTGCCTAGGTAACTGGGAATGCTTAATACTGAAATATACATAGCAATCTGAGATTTGGCAGGAGGAGGAGACCATAACCCCTTTCAGCCTATCTTGCTATTCAGTATAATCATGGCTCATGTGGTTCTGGTCTGAATTCCACTTCCTGTCTCTCCCCGTCCCCAACTCAACACCACCAAATTACCCTGGACTCCCTTACATTTCAGAAATCTATCTTAATTCTGCCTTGAATAAATTTAGTGACATAATTTCTCCATTGTTTTCTGAGGAAAACACATACCAATGACCCTCAGAAAAAAAATTCTGACCATTTCCATTTTAAAATGGGCACCTTTTATCCATAAACTCTAACTCCTGGTTCTTGTCTCCAACAGCCTCATGTATCCACAATATCATATTTCCTCAGGATCTTATATGTTTCAATATGTTCACCTCTCATTCTTCTAAATTCAAATGTAATTAAACAAAGCATTCAACCTTTCCTCATATGAGGAACGAGTGAAGTGAACCTTCTCTGAATTGCTTCCAACAGGCTTGTATATTGCTTTCAAACAATGAGACTAGATCCATGCATGGTACTCCAGATGTGGTCTCATCTTGCACGGCTGTAGTAAAATGTTCCTACTTCTGCATTCCATTGTCTTTAAACTAAATACCAATGTTCTATTTGCCCTCCTAATCATTTGATCTCCCTACATTCCAGATTTTTGTGATTCAGGTAACAATCACACTCGATTTAAATACTTCTTCATTCTTCCTGTCAAAACGACCAAGTCTCATTTTGCCACATTATACCTCTATCGGCTAATCTTTTGCCTTCTCAATCTATCTATAACTCTTTGCAGTTTTGTTTCCTCACCTTGATAATTTGCTTACTTAGCTATCTTACTGTCATTGGCAAATTTAACTACCACATTATTAATCCCTCCATCTAAGCCATTGATATAGATTATACATAATTGAGACCCAAGCACTGACCTTTTGGCATCCACTAGTTGCAGCATGCCTACCCAAAAAGACCCCGCTATCATTACTCGCTGCTTCTTGTTAGCTAACTAATCCTTCATCCATGCTAATATGTTACCCCCTACACCGTGTGCTTTCATTAGTTACCGAAGGTGAAAATATTCACTTCACTGCACTGACAGCCCTCAGGTGAAGAAAACTTGTTCTTACCAAGTCTCAGATTCATAGTTCAACTTGATAAACTAGTTTTATCTCCCTCAAAATGGCCCATTGAAAAAATGTGTTGTGAAGTGTCTTAATTTCAAAGTTTTAGGAATGTAACTTGTAGTTGTGGATTAAAGAGTTAAATATAACATAAGTGGAAAAACCTATGTTTGAGAAATTGGTAAACACCCCAAAGATAAATACTATTCAAAGGATGGTCCATATTGACTTAAAGAGTTCAGAGGTGAAATGGGTTACACCCTTCTGAGATTATGGATAGAGACAGATATCTCCTGTTGACTTTATAAGACATTTAAAATATTTGTTGGTTTAAATAATAACGTTGTACAAAATTTAATATTAAATTAATACTACTTGCTTTGTTTGCCTTGTACAGTAAAAGATTTTGTTTAAAATGTGAAACCTTATTGAATAATTCTTTCAAGTAATTACTGGGAATTCAAATTTCTTTTGTTAATATGCTCCTTTGAGGTAACAACTTTCAGTCTTAAACTATAGCAATATGTGAAGTATTTCTGATAATATTAATGATGATTGATATCTTCAAGGCTAAAATCTTTATTTGCTATGCTGTACTATATTAGTAGCAATTGCTAGAAGAGGCTGTGCTGTTAACATCATCAAAATACTGTAACGCAGTAACCAGAAAATATCAATTGTTTTATTGTGGACTAACACATTAAAACATTGTTTTGGAAATAAGAATGACACATTTATTTTATGCAGTTTTTTTTTGTAACCAAGCCATTGTTGGTTTTCCCCCTCTCTTCGCCAATTATAAGGGGGTGGGTTAGCTCAGCGGACTGGACAGTTGGTTTGCAATACAAAGTGTCACCAACAGCATGGGCTCAACTCCCACACCATTTATTGTAACAATGGAGGTCCTGCCTTCTTGACCTCATCAACTGAAGTGTTGTGACATTCAGGTTATACTCACCACCAGGCAACTCTAATGATAAAGCAGTCCTATTGCCCGTTGGGAGTATGGCAAGTT
The DNA here is from genome assembly GCF_004010195.1 of Chiloscyllium plagiosum. NCBI lineage: Eukaryota > Metazoa > Chordata > Chondrichthyes > Orectolobiformes > Hemiscylliidae > Chiloscyllium > Chiloscyllium plagiosum. The sequence goes on along the minus strand of NC_057727.1, from coordinate 34,151,012 downwards.
TACATATCAACACAATGCACTTGTTTTCATGTTGTATTAATGTTTGCTTTCTCTTTCATCTTTGTATTAGTTAACAACTCAACTTTTGTAACAGTAATCCCAATTTTCTTAATCCTACTGCAAACGTTATACCTTTGCAGCTACTTGAAAGGCTTCAGCAGAAGATTACTGGTGGGTGAAAGGTATATCTGCATATACTAACCCTAATGCAGAAGACATTGCTGGTTATAAATTAGGTCACTAGAAGAATGAACTTGTCAATAATTAGTTTGACTGGCTGGAGCTGTGCAGACTACAATGAATGAAGAAAACATAGAGGAAGTAACAGAGAGGATTGATGAGGGCAGAGCAGTGAATGTGATCTATATGGACTTCAATAAGGCATTTGAAGGGTTCTGCATAATAAATTGATTAACAAAGTTAGAATACTTGGAATACAGGGAGAACTAGCCATTTGGATACGGAACTGGCTCAAAGGTAGATCACAGAGGGTGGAGGTGAAGGGTTGCTTTTCGGACTGGAGTCCTGTATCCAGTGGTGTGCCACAAGGATCGGTGCTGGGTCCACTGCTTTGCGTCATTTATGTAAATGATTTGGATGTGAACATGGGAGGATATGATTAATAGATTTGCAGATGACACCAAAATTAGTGATGAACAGCAAACAAGGTTACCTCAGAGTACAATGGGACCTTGATCAGTAGGGCCAATGGACCAAGCTGCTGCATTTTGGAAAGGCAAATCAGGGCAAGACTTATACACTTAATGGTATGGTCCTGGGGAGTGTTGCTGAACAAAGAGACCTTGCAGTGCAGGTTCATAGTTCCTTGAAAGTGGAGTCGCAAGTAGACAGGATAGTGAAGAAGGCAATTGGTATGCTTTCCCTTATTGGTCAGAGTATTGAGTACAGGAGTTGGGAGGTCATGCCTCAGCTGTACAGGACACTGGTGAGGCCACTTTTGGAATACTGCATGCAATCCTAGTCTCCCTGCTATAGGAAGGATGTTGTGAAACTTGAAATGGTTCAGAAAAGATTTACAAGGATATTGTCAGGGTTGGAGGGTTTGAGCCATAGGGAGACATTGAATAGGCTGGACCTTATAGAGCTTTATACAATCATGAAGTGCATGGATAGGGCGAATAGCCAAGATCTTTTCCTCTAGGGTAGCGGAGTCCAAAACTAGAGGACACAGATTTCAAGTGAGAGGGGAAAGATTTAAAAGGGACCTAAGGGGCAACATTTTCATGCAGAGGGCGGTGCGTATGTGGAATAAGTTGCCAGAGGAAGTGGTGCAGGCTGGTACAATTACAACATTTAAAAGGCATCTGGATGGGTATATGAATAGGCAGGGTGTGGTGTGTACCACCTACTAGATGCGCGGCAAAAACTCACCAAGGCTCCATTGACAGCACGTTCCAAATGCAGTACCCCTTCCATCCAGAAGGGCAGGTGCTGCACAGGATCACCACCACTTGCAAGTTCTTGTACAAGTCACTCACTCTTCTGACTTGGAAATATATCATTGTTCTCTCAGTGTCACTGTGTCAAAATCCTATCACTCTCAAACGGACTACACCAAATGGACTGCGGAGCTTCAAGAAGGCAGATCATCACTACCTTCTTATGGACATCTAAGGTTGATGTCCTTAACCTGGCCCAGCGAGTGATGCCCACATCCTCTTCATGAATAAAAAAACTCCATCACTCATCTCCTGACAATCTCTATCAATCATAACTCATATTTAACATTCATGTCACAAAAACAAAAACAGAAATTGCTGGAAAAGGTCAGCAGGTCCGGCAGCATCCGTGGAGAGAAATCAGAGTTAACGTTTCAGATCAAGTGACCCTTCCTTAGAATTCATTTCTGTTTTTATTTTTGTTCCTTATTTCCAACATCCACAGTTCTTTCAGGTTTTTGTAAGATTCATGTGTTCCACTTCAACCCCTCATTCTTAACACTCTTGCAAGATATAGAACCACATCTCACAGCTTATACATTACAGGTATTCGACCTAAACCACAGTTTGCAAAGCATTCATTGATGCATTTCACTCTGTCACATGGAACATACCCAAACACAGCAGGAGATTACCGGTGGGTGAAAGGCACATCTGCAAATCCTAATCCTAATGCAGGAGACATTACTGGCTATAATTGCATGCACTTTGTTGAGGGCATGAGCAGCAGCAGTTCTAAAACCATCAAAGATGACTGTACACTCATTCCACTTTATTTTCCCCACCCCCCACATCACAAGTTCCCTCCTGTGTTTTTCTTCTTATTGAACCTTGCAATTTTAAATGATGATACAAAGCAACAACCACTTACAAAATTAAAGGAACTGCTAGAAGAAATGATTCACCAACTAACCCAAAAGTATTTGATCTCTTTAAACAGTAACAATGGAGTTCTTTTACAATCTGATCGTATGTGCAGCTATCTCATTTTAAAAACTGGAGCATCGAACTCAAAAATGGCACCACTAACCGTAGGACATCAATATTGCAGACCAATTCACATCATGATCTCCTGTTCTTTTTACACCAAATAGCCACACGTGGTAATGCCATCACCAACAAGGCAATTTACCCTGAAAATGGATTCACTGTGGATGCTACTTTGGAGTTCGACAGGCACTCATGGCTCCCAGAAAACTGGCGGAAATCACAGAAACATACAATTGTAAAATGGCCACAGTGCAGAATGAGGCCATTCTGCCTGTTGTGTCCATGCTGGATCTCTGCAAGAGCAACTCAATTAGTCTTCTTTCCAGTACTCCTGCAATTTTCATCTCTTTACGTTCTCATTCTCGCCTTCTGAAGGCCACAAAGGAATCTGTCACCATCCATAATTTCAGGCAGTATATTCAGATCCTAGCCATTCACTCCATAAAGAGATAATTCCCCATGTGTTATTTCTTTTGCCAATCACTTTATTAGCGGAATATTGCCCGCTTCTGAAGCCTTCTACCACAGGGAATAGCTTCTCAAAGTCTACACTATACCACTGATGATATTGAACACATCTATCTAAACTCCTGTCTACCTTCACTTCTCCGAGAAGCACAGCCTCAGTCTCCAGTCATAGACACATTGAGATGTCCAACACGGAAACAGACCCTTCAGTCCAACTCACCCATACCGACCAGGTATCCTAAATTAGTCTAATCCCATTTGCCAGCACTTGGCCCATATCCCTCGAAATCAATCCCTCCACATAACTGAAGCTTTGCATCCTTGGAAGCATTTTCATAAAAAAATTTCTGCAACCTCTCTAAATCCTTCAAATCGTTACTAAAATGTAATGACTAGAATTGGGCACAATAATCCAGTGAGCCAGAACCCAGAATTTTATAAATGTTTGTTATAATCTCTCTGCTTTAGTGCTCTACACCTCCAGTTTTAGCCCATCCAGTATTGCAAAACCTTCTGCATTATCTGAAACATTAATTTGTAATATAATTGACACCTTTCTGGACAGAACATTTTTCACAGCAAAAGTTACTGACTACAGCAACAACAATGTTGCATTTACAAAGAACCAGCTGCTTTCTGGACATACTGCGTCTGTGACACGTTCAGAGACAGGTCATATGACTCAGTTTGTAGTTGGGTGAAATTTTGGTTTTGAACACAGTGAGAAAGACATCGGAACAGGGAAACAACCTTTGCCCTCTCTGTCTCAGAACACCCTCTCAAGATTTAGGTTGAAATCCCACTGGAAATAGGGATAATCCAGGAAACTATAGACCGGTGAGTGTCATATTGGTGGTTGGGAAGCTATTGCAAAGAATTGTTCAGGATAGTATTTACGCGCATTTGGAAAAGCATGGTCTAATCAGGGACAGTCAGCATGGCTTTGTGCAGGGCTGGTCATGTCTTTCTAACTTGATTGAACGTTTCGAGGAGGTGACAAAGGTGATTGACGAGGATAGAGCAGAAGATGTTATTTACATGGATTTTAGTAAGGCTTTCAACATGGTCCCTCATGGTAGGCTCATCCAGAAAATTAAGATATATGGCATCCACAGTGACTTGGCCACACGGATTCAGAAATGGTTTGCCCACTAAAGGCAGAGGGTAGTGGTGGAAAGGTATTTTTCAGGCTGAAGATCTGTGACTAGTGATATTCTGCAGAGATCCATACTGGGACCTCTGCTGTTTGTGATATATATAAATGACTCGGATGAAAATATATTTGGGTAGGTTATAGGTTTGTAGACGATACAAAGATCTGCTATGATTAGTGTAGAAGGTTGTCAAAGGATATACCAAGATACAAATTTGTTGCAGATGTGGGCAGCGAAATGGCAAATGGAGTTTAATCCAGGTAAGTGTGAGGTGCTGCACTTTGGGAGATCAAATGTTTAGGAGGAGTGTACAGATAATGGCAGGACCCTGAACAGCACGGATGTACAGGTGAATCTTGAGGTTCAAGTGCATAGCTCCCTGAAAATGTGGCCACACAGTAGATAAAGAAGGCATATGGTATGCTTCCCTTTATTGGTTAAGGAATTGAGTGCAAGAGTCAGGATGTCATGTTGAGCTTTATAAGACTTTGTTTAGGCATACTTAAGGTTATTGCATTCAATTCTGGTCACCACATTACAGGAAGGATGTGGAGGTTTGGAGAGGGTGCAGAAGAGGTTTCCCAGGATGTTGCCTAAACTAGGTGGTATGAGCTATAAGGAGAGGCTAGAAAAACCTGGGTTATTTTCTATGCAGTGGCAAAGCTGAGGGGAGACTTGATGGAAGTCTATAAAATTGTGAGATGTAGAGATTGGGATAAAGATTCTGACTGTCAATCCTAAATTGAAATGTATAATACTAGAGGGCATGCATTTAAGATGAGAGGAGGAAAGTTCAAAGGAGATGTGAGAGGCAAGCTTTTTCTTTATACAGAGATTGGTAGGAGTCTGGAATGTGCTGCCAGTGTTGGTGGTGGAGGCAGATGTGTCAGGGACATTTAAGGGACCTTTAGATAAGCACATGAATGTCGAGGGAATGGAAGGGTGTGGACTAAGGGTGGACAGAAGGAATTGGTTTAATTTGGTGTCACGTTTGGCACAATATTGTTCCTGTGCTGCACTACTCTATGTTAACGTTGGAAGGCCTCATCGTCACAAATGAAGGATTCTTAAAGGAGAAGTCTCAATCTATATCACTGTCTCCACAAAAAGAGAATCCAGCCAACTATAATTAATTCAGGAGGAAACTCCTCCAACTGCTTTTGTATTTTCTTCAAAATTTACCTGTATTTTTAAGATAACATTGTGATATGTAAACATTACTACCCTAGGCCTGGAGAAAGTGTTCTTTACTTTTTAAACATTTTGTTAGTAATCTTCACACTTTTGCTGTGAAATAATTGCAGAGGCCAGTGTCCTGACACCAAGTCACTCTTTATTTCCATGTGACAGTACATGGACTCTGACCAGCTAGCTCAGACCCAGTCCTTAGAGTGAGGAGAATCCCTGTGACTCCTGTTTAAATCTGTCAGCCAAGACTCCCTGATTTGTCCAGGTTAACAGCCCCACTCGGGGATCTCATACGCAAAGAGATTGGCCTCACTAACCTGGTTCCAATCACTACATCCCTCCCCCGCCTAAGCCTGGGGATGGAGGTCTGTTCCTTTCCTTGTAGCTTCTCCTGGGACATTTTCACCCCATGTTTGGCTCCTTCCACTCAGACCTGGACACAGGTGGCATATACTGGACCGTAACCCAGCTGTTGTACTTGGAGTGTTTGGGAGAAATTCCTCCTTTCCTTCAGCTGGTAATGGTATCAAAGCTGCATCCATTTCAGATGCTAAGGTTTCTTCCATGCTAGATGGAGGAGAGGGTGATCCTACAGTTTCTAAAAGCCTTGCTGAATGTTCTGAGGGACCAGTAATGTTTGCTTCTGCCCCACTTAAGAGGTAGCAGTTTTCAGGTGATCCACACATTTGTTCAGGACCACCTCATCTATCCGATCACAGGACCTGACCTCGCATCGACATTGCCTCGGACCCATGCAGGGCCATTTCTGTGGTTTTGACACCAGAAAGTAAATTGTCTCTCTCACATAGTGGAGGCATGTGGCCCATTGGTGATCCTGATGCTGTTTTACCACCCATCCCCAGGCCCAGAAATATCAGGTTTAACCTGATGCTGAGTCCTCTCCCCATCAGCAACTTTGCTGGAGCTATCCCTGGAGTTGCATGTAGGCTGTGTCTATAATTAAACAGGAAATGGGACAGCTTGATATCACATGACGCTGTAGTCTGTTTCTTTAAGCCTGCCTTCAATATTTGGACCGCTCTTTCTACAAGACTATTGGATGATGGATGGTATGGAGCTATCCGAACATGCCGAATGCCATTTGACTTAAAGAAATACTCAAATTCCCAGCTGGTAAGTGATGTCCCATTGTCCATAACCAATATTTCCAAGAATCCAAGTATTGCTAATGTTACTCGTAGTTTCTTAAACATCATCTCTGAGTTTATGAATGAAATTTATGCATGTCCAGACACTTTGAATGGGCACCCATAATGACCAAGAACATTGAGCCCATGAAATGACAGTATAGTCGATGGGCAACTGGACTAGTGGTGCTGGATTAGTGGTGCTGGAAGAGCACAGCAGTTCAGGCAGCATCCAAGGAGCTTCGGAATCAACGTTTCGGGCAAAAGCCCTTCATCAGGAATAAAGGCAGTGAGCCTGAAGCGTGGAAAGATAAGCTAGAGGAGGGTGGGGTTGGGGAGAAAGTAGCATAGAGTACAATGGGTGAGTGGTGGAGGGGATGAAGGTGATAGGTCAGGGAGGAGAGGGTGGAGTGGATAGGTGGAAAAGGAGATAGGCAGGTAGGACAAGTCCACATCCATCAAAGTTTTACTTGCACATCCACTAATATCTTTTATTGTATCCATTGCTCCCGATGCGACATCCACTAATATCTTTTATTGTATCCATTGCTCCCGATGCGGTCTCCTCTACATTGGGGAGACGGGGCGCCTCCTGGCAGAGCGCTTTAGGGAACATCTCCGGGACACCCACACCACTATCCACTCCACCCTCTCCTCCCTGACCTATCACCTTCATCCCCTCCCCCACTCACCCATTGTACTCTATGCTACTTTCTCCCCACCCCCATCCTCCTCTAGCTTATCTCTCCACGCTTCAGGCTCACTGCCTTTATTCCTGATGAAGGGCTTTTGCCTGAAACATCGATTTCGAAGCTCCTTGGATGCTGCCTGAACTGCTGTGCTCTTCCAGCACCACTGATCCAGAATCTGGTTTCCAGCATCTGCAGTCATTATTTTTACCTGAGTCCAGGGTTTACCTGGTCATTCCTATGAATGTGGGGGAGCTACTGATGGTATTTTTTGTCATTGTTGGCACTCTGGGCACTGCCCTACCAACACAGTTATGTCAGCATCCAATCCTGGCCACCAGACATAACTTGCCAAAATTTTCATTTCAGAAACCCCTGGATGACCCTGGGGGAGTTCAGCCAGTATCTGTCAGTGACCTTTACTCAGGATAATCACTCTTGCTCCCCATAATATTATGCCATCCTCTACCGTGATTGGGTCTCACTGGGTCCAGAAAGGTTTGAATTCTGATTGTGGTGGCACTTTTGCTTTCCCCATCACCATCAGGTGTTTTAGTTTTGCCAGGACAGGATTGTTTTACGTCCACAGTTAGAGATTGTCAGCAGTGACTGGTAAGGTGTCCAGAAAGTTTAACATCAGAATGAGTTTTTCCAGGAGAGGCACCACTGGTGGTGTATCTGCCAGTGGGAGGCAGCTACAGGTATCCATATCTGCTGCTTGGCCTCCTAGATGGTGTTCCAACTTGTAACTGTGAACACTAAGGATAAGGACCCACTGCTGAATTCAACCAGAAGCTATTGGTGGCACAGCCATGTATTCTTTAAGTAGCCCGAGCTACTTTGTTTGTGGTCCATTACGATTACAAATTTATATTCATCAAGGTATTGATGGAACTTTCTCACAGCAAAGATGATCGCCAGACCTTCCTTCTCCATCTGGATGTATTTGCATTCAGTATTAGCCAAATTTCAGGAAGCATACGCTGTTGGGAGTTCCTCTCCATTGGGTCAACAGTGAGCCAACCCTACCCCGATACCATACAGGGAGGTATCGCATGTCAGCACCACATCTCGCTTTGGATTGCAGTGGGCCAACACCTTAGATGGTAATAGCTGCTTTTTCATTCTCCTAAAGACTACTTCTTGGCTACTTGCCTACTGCCAAGGTTAACTCTTTTCCATTAGTAGGTGTAAGGGTATAAAATATGGAGACCAGGTTATGTAATGATTCAGTAACCCAAGAAAAGACCTAAGCTCAGGAACAGAAGTGGGAGTCGGGGCACTTATGATTGTCCTCACTTTATCTTCCAAAGGGTGTAATTCCATCTTGTCAATTCTGTAGCCCAAGTAGGCCACATGAGGAGCCTGCTGTACACATGTTTCCCTTCTAAAGTATACGCCTGTCTGAGAGAAGCACAATGTCCAAGTGATCTTTATTGGTCTTCCTGGTTATGAGTGTGTCAGCCAGATATATGGCAAACTAGGGTAACCCTTGAAAATGCTTTCCATCATTTGTTGGAAAAGGGCGCAGGCTAATGATACCTCAAATGGCAGTTTTGTATATTGGTACAAACCCTTATGGGTATTAATTGTGGCATACTTCTGGGACTCCTCATCAAGTTGTAATTGCTATTATGCACGGCTCATGTCTAGCTTTGTGAAGGACATCTGCTCCTGCCAAGTTCTCTAAGCAAGAGATTGAGTAGTTATTCAGTTCTCAGAAGCAGTTTATCAGCTGCTTAAAATCCCCACAAGAGCAAACTGAGCGATCAGGCTTCACAGAGGATTGGGAAGCTTGTAAAGACCAGCAGAGGGCAACAAAAAAAGGATAAGGAGGGAGAAGATTAAATATGAGGGTAAGCTAGCCAGTAATACAAAGGAAGACTGTAAGAATTTCTTTAGATATATAAAGGGCAAGAGAGAGGAAAAAGTGGACATTGGGTGACTGGAAAATGATGCTGGAAAGTTGGTAGTGGGGAACAAAGAAATGCCTGAGGAACTGAATAATTACTTCATGTCAGTCTTCACAGTGAAAGACAAGTAATTTCCTAAAAATTCAAGAGAGTGAGGGGGCAGAGCTGAGTATGTTGGCCATCATCAAGGAGAAGGTGCTAGAAAAACTGAATGGCCTGAAGGTGGATGAATCACCTGAACCAGATAGACAGATAGAGTTCGAAGGGAGATAGCTGAAGAGATAGTGGAGGCGTTAGTGGTGATCTTTCAGGATTCACTAGAATCAGGGAGGGTCCCAGAGGACTGGAAAATGGCTCACATGATACCCCAGTTTAAAAAGGGAGTAAGGCAGAAGAGCGAAAATTACTGACCAATTAGTCTAACCTCGGTCATGGGGAAGATCCTGGAATCCATCATGAAGGATGAGATTTCTGAATACTTGGAAATGTACAGTAAAATAAGGCAGAGTCATCATGGTTTCGTCAAGGGGAGGTCATGCCTGACAAATCTGCGAGAATTCTTTGATGAAGTAATGAGCAGATTAGACCAAGAAGAGCCAATGGATGTTAACTACCTGGACCTCAAGGCAGCCTTTGATAAAGTGCTGCACAGGAGGCTACTGACTAAGATAAGGGCCCATGGTGTTATAGGCAAGGTGCTAGCACAGATAGAAGCTTGGCTGTCAGGCAGAAAGCAGAGAGTGGGGATAAAATGGTCCTTCTCGGTGGGGCTCAGTATTGGGACCACAAATTTTCACTTTAGACCTTAAAGATCTAGATGATGGAACTGATGGCATTCTGGCTAAGATATAAAGATAGGTAGAGGACAGGGAGTATTGAGGAGGTTCGAAGGCTGCAGAAGGATTTGGACAGGGTAGGAGAGTGGGCAAAGAATTGGCAGATGGAGTACAATGTGGGAAAGTGTGAGGTCATGCACTTTGGTAGGAAGAGTAGAGACATGGACTATTTTCTAAATGGGGAGAAAATTCAGAAATCTGAAGTGCAAAGAGTCTTGGGAGTTCTAGTCCAGGATTCTCTCAGTAGCTAGGAAGGCAAATGCAATGATTGCATTTATTTTGAGAGGACTTGAATATAAAAGCAGGGATGTACCTCTGAGGCTCTATAAGCCTCTGGTCAGACCACATTTGGAGTATTGTGTGCAGTTTTGGGCCCCATATCTCAGGAAGGATGTACTGGCCCTGCAGATGTTCAGAGGAGATTCACGAGAATGTTCCCAGGAATGAAAAGCTTAACATATGAGGAATGTTTAAGAACTCTGGGTCTATACTCAATTGATTTTCAAAGAATGAGGGGGATCTAATTTAAACTTAAAGAATACTGAATGGCGTGGACAGAGTGGATGTTGGGAAGAGAGAGACTGGAGCCCGAGGACACAGTCTTTGAAGACCTTTTAGAACAGAGATATGGAGAAACTTCTTCAGCCAGAGAGTGGCAAATCTGTGGAATTCACTACCTCAGAAGACTGTGGAGGCCAGGTTATTGAGTATATTTAAGACGGGTGGATAGGTTCTTGACTGTAAAGGAAATCAAGAGCTTAGATTAGATTAGATTAGATTAGATTATATTACAGTGTGGAAACAGGCCCTTCGGCCCAACAAGTCCACACCGACCCGCCGAAGCGAACCCACCCATACCCCTACATTTACCCCTACGGGCAATTTAGTACGACCAATTCACCTGACCCTGCACATCTTTGGACTGTGGGAGGAAACCGGAGCACCCGGAGGAAACCCACGCAGACACGGGGAGAACGTGCAAACTCCACACAGTCAGTCGCCTGAGGCGGGAAGTGAACCCGGGTCTCTGGCGCTGTGAGGCAACACTGTGCCACCGTGCCGCACAGTGGGGAGAAAGTGAGAGAATGGCGCTGAGAAATTTATCAGCCATGATTGAATGGCAGAGCAGACTCAATGGGCTGAATGCCCTAATTTCTGCTCCTATGCCTTCTGGTCTTATGGTCTTACAACCTGTGTGACCGGTGCTGCCCATTCTGCAAACTGCATGGATTTGATGATCCTTCACTTTCTGATTTCTGCCTCTGCTTTTGCCCATAAGGCAAATGGCTCTGGAAGATCCTTGCAGAATCACGGAATCGCTTCCTGGTCAATATAAGGTGACCTTGGCTCCTTTGATAGCCCCTATGCCTTCCTTAAAATTCTCCGGGTATTTAATTACAACTTCTATGTCAATAAAGTCAACAAAGTCCCAGAAGAACATAGGGCTATCATGATGAGAGAGATGATTGGCAGTGATTTAACCTCAGGGTCACAACATCTCAGGTAAAAGGAAAGGTTGGGAAAGAGAGTCCTTCACAGTAACCTCAGGAATTCAGTCCAAACAGTTGGCATCACCCTGTAACGCAAACTAGCCATCCAGCCAAGGAGATGGATGTCAATGTTTGTTCATATCACAAAAGGACTTGTGGAGTTTTTCAGGTATCCTGGTCATCATTCTCTCTGTCAATCACGAACCTTCCTTCCACCCTGTGGTCTAGTCACCACAACCACAAAAAAAATTGGATTGAAACAAAAACAGAAGTTGCTGGAAAAGCTCAAGCAGAGCTGGCAGCATCCGTGAAGCGAAATTAGTGTTAATGTTTTGGTTCCAATGATCCTTCCTCAAGGCTGATGGTAGTCAGGAAAATGTTGGTTTATATGCAGAAGATAGGGTGGAGGGAGGGGGTAAGGAGTAAATGATAGGTAGGGATAGAATTCAAAGAGAGAGAGAACAGTTGGACAGACAAAGGAGAGGATAACGCTCTGAGTGGGGTGAATAGCTGTTAATGGAGACTGTTAGTGGCTAACAATAGGTCGTGTGTAATGGCAGAATATGTGATTGGTTAGCCACTCTATTGACTGCAAGCTCCAGTGGAGTGTGGCTGTCAGTAGAAGATATGAACCTGCAACATGATGGAGAATGAGCAAAGCAGACACAGCGGGAAAAGCTGGTCAGAGTGGGAGAAAGAAATGGAGGAGATGGGCTGTCAGCAGAAGGTAGCATTGGCCTCGGATCTTCAGGAAGCAATCCTCCAACGTTAACCAAGTGAGAAACTGTATGTCAGGTGTCTCCACTTCATCAAGAAGGTCCTCACTCAGATTACTTGTTTCAGCCAAACCGTAACCTCAGAGAGGAGGAGGAGGAACAGTACCAGTGACTGTGAAGGTATATGGCTCCTTTCAGCTGGAGTAGGTGATACTTGGAATGTCTGCTGGTTTTCCATCCACTGATTGTCAGAGAAATCACTGAGTGCCTGTATGCAAAATGAATGAAACATTTTGCATTCCCTCTTCCCGGACAGAAACAGGTTCAGTAAACATGCTGCTTTGCTGAGGTTGCAGCTTTTCTCCATGGTGCAGAAGGCCATTACCAACATACACATTGCTTTGTGAGGATCAGATGTAAGTTCTGTCAAGGACCTCAACTGAAAGGCTTCTTACCCCCTCAAGGTCCAGCTGGTATGCAGTATACTCAGCATTACCTCAGTCAATGCCCAGTAACCTGGCAGCTGTTCCGCCACTCCAGTTTCTGCACCAGCCTGTTGTACTAAGAGAGTCTGGAGGGCAGGTATCAAATGACAAGGCTCATGGTTATTGATTTTGTGCACACCCTGTAACACAAGTGGGCAATATGCATATGACAATGTGGCAATAACTTGGTTACCACACAAACTGTGATCAGGATGCCCACTGGGGGAGTTCACACAATGCTGACAGGAACATTCTGGATGAGCTATTTCAGTACTCACCAAAGAGGGCGCTGTGGTCCACTGCATGCTGCACAATCTTGACCTTCATGATGCGGAGGTCCTCGTCCCCAGGTGTAGGGAGGATGAGTGGTGGGGATAGTGAGGGAAGAGGAGGGTTCAGAGACTGCATTCACTTTCTGGGTGGGGGAATTATCTGAGATAGCACTGAATCTCCATTCATCAATAATTTTCCATCTTCTCTTCCCTCTATTGCATACATCACAGTGTCCTCTTGGCCATGATGTATAAATAAAATCATCATAAAACAAACATTGAAACCAATTTTATCAGGGATTCTATCTAATATTCCATAAATGTGTCAACAAATCATCCTTGTATATTCCCACAATTCCTGACCTAATTTTGTCTATTGTACAATGCAATGCTGTGTTTCAGTCAGGGAAACTGCAGATGGCTTTGGAGAATGACTGATCCAGCTGGTATGAAATGGCCTTTAGGTATGAGTAATCTAGTCTGGCTAATGGGTTATGACATTCACAGTTGATGGATTGCACTGCATTGTGATACAGCCCTCTCAGTGCCAAGTGTGTACTGTCAATGGAACTCTGCAACTGAGGCATCCCAGCAATGTTTCTGAGTCCTACTGCCTGAGCTGCAGCACTGTGCCTGGCAAAGATGGCATTAGTCACTATCCTGTTGTATTTAAAGGTGCATGATTGAGAGATCCCACACAATCCCTAGGAGGAATCAGTTACAAAGACGTTGAATGCAGCAGAGATCTTCCCAGCCACTGGGAGAAGATGGTTGCTCGCTCCTGCAGCGCTCAGCTCTTGTTCCAGCATCCGGTACAGTTCTGTCAGCATTCTGGGACAAGAGGAGCTTGTATTGCCATTGCACTTCATCCCCAGGAAATGGAATCAGAGCTGGAAAATTTTGGATCTCCTGAGAACTCCACACATCCTGAGATGCCCAGGGATTGTGTCTTCTCGCTGAGCTGGGTGCTCCTCATAGAACATAGAACATAGAAAAGTACAGCACAGTACAGGCCTTGCGGCCCACAATGTTCTACCGAGGATTAATCCTAATCTAAAATAAAATAACCTAAACTACACTTCCCTCAATTCACTGCTGTCCATTTGCACGTTCAGCAGTTGCTTAAATGTCCCTAATGACTCTGCTTCCACCACCACCGCTGGCAACGCATTCCATGCATTCACAACTCTCTGTGTATCTCTGACGTTTCCTCTATACCTTCTTCCTAAAGCATTAAAACTATGACCCCTCGTAGCAGTCAATCCTGCCCTGGGGAAAAGTCCCTGGCTGTCGACTCTATCCATGCTTCTCATTACCTTGTACACCTCGATCAAATCACCTCTCTTCCTACTTCTCTCCAAAGAGAAAAGTCCAAACTCAGTCAGCTCCAGTCCAGGCAGAATCCTGGTAAACCTTCTTTGCACCCTCTCCAAAGCCTCCACATCTTTCCTATAATAGGGCAACCAGAACTGGACACAATATTTCAAGTGTGATCTCACCAGGGACTTGTAGAGCTGCAGCAAAACCTCACGGCTCTTAAACTCGATCCTCCTATTAATGAAAGCCAAAACACCATATGCATTCTTAACAACCCTATCCAAAAGGGTGGCAACTTTGAGGGATCTATGCACTTGAACACCAAAATCACGCTATTCCTCCACTCTGCCAAGAATCCTGTCTTTAATCCTATATTCAGCATTCAAGTTCAATCTTCCAAAATGCATCACTTCACATTTATATTGGTTGAACTCCATCTGCCATTTTTCAGCCTAGCTCTGCATCCTGTCAATGTCACACTGCAGCCTGCAATAGCCCTCGATACTATCAACAACATCTCCACCCTTTGTGTCATCGGCAAATTTACTAACCCACCCCTCAACCTCCTCATCCAATTCATTTATAAAAACTACAAAGAGCAGAGGCCCAAGTACAGAGCCCTGCAGGACATCACTCACCACTGACCTCCAGGTGGAATACTTTTCATCTACAACCACTCTCTGCCTTCTGTCAGCCAATCAATTCTGAATCCAGACTGCCAAATCTCCCTATATTCCATACCGCCTGACTTTATGAATGAGCCTACTGTGGGGAACCTTATCAGTTGCCTTGCTGAAGTCCATGTACACCACATCCACTGCTCGACCTTCGTCAACATGTCTTGTCACCTCCTCAAAAAACTCAATAAGATTTGTGAGGCATGACCTGTACCTCACAAAGCTGAGCTTTTCCAAATAGTCATAAATCCTATCCCTCATAATTCTTTCCAAAACTTTGCTGAACACAGATATAAGACTGACTGGTCTGTAATTGCCAGGGATTTCCCTAGTCCCCTTCTTGAAATGAGGAACAATATTCACCTCCCTCCAATTCTCCAGTACGATTCCCGTGGAGAGTGACGAAGCAAAGATCTTCACCAGCAGCTTAGCAACCTCCTTTGTTGCTTCCCCGAGCAACCGTGGATAAATCTGGTCTGGCCCTGGAGACTTATCAATCTTAATGTTTGCCAAAATGTCCAGCACATCAACTTCCTCAATCTAGATCTATTCAAGCCTGTTTCCCCGCTCCTCAAAGTTCTCATTCACAACAAGGTACCATTCTTTAGTGAAAGCCAAAACAAAAAACTCATTTAGGGCTTCTACTATCTGCTCAGATTCCATGCACATGTTCCCTACGCTATCCCTGATCGGCCCTGCCTTCTCTCTGATCATTCTCATATTCCTCACATATGACTAAAATGTCTTTGGGTTCTCCCTAATCCTTCCTACCAAGCCTTTTTTGTGGAGCTTGCACATTCTCCCCGTGTATGCGTGGGTTTCCTCTGGGTGCTCTGGTTTCCTCCCACAATTCAAAGATGTGCAGGTCAGGTGAATTGGCTGTGCTAAATTGCCCATAGTGTTAGGTGCATTAGTCAGGGGTAAATTTAGGGTAGAAGAATGGGTCTGGATGGGTTACTCTTTGGAGGGTTGGTGTGAACTTGTTGAACCAAAGGGCCTGTTTCCATACTGTAGGGAATCTAATCTAATCCTTCAATGGGCAGGGCCCATTGCTCACTGTGGGAAGGACCAAAATTGGGAACAGAAGGACTGAAAGAGTTTCTTAGATCTCAGAACAGTCATCAGTGGCTAACACTGTTGCTGATGGCTGAGTACAATTCACCGTTCAGCAAGAAAGAGAGACATACTGCACCCAGATTATCAGGGCCATGTCTTTACCTCACACTGCATTCTGCACAGACACCAGATCTACTTTCATGATGGATAAACCACCAGGCTCTTGAAGGTGGGTTGAACAGTGATTTCCTTTTAGCCAACACACGTCAACACTTTTGTAATGTCACTGCTGCTAACATCATTAAGATTGCCAAGATCCAATAATATATAGCAGATCGCCTTTGACCAGCACCTAATGCCCAAAGCAGCCTCAATTTGAAATGGTGCAATGACTGCGAATTAAATCTAGCTTTGCTTTGCGAATCTTCTTTCATGTGTTTTTGTCAGTGCAACGCTATGGCAACCAGCAAACATTGTCCTGCACTTTCACCCATCAAGCCTAGATGTTGTTCCAATTATTTTCCAGTAGCACTTTAGATCCAGAGAAAGGAAAGTGAGAGCTGGGAATACAGCTTGCAGTGGACACTATCAGTGCCTGACCCTGCCTGGTCCCTCTGGAAGCACCCCTGACTGCATGTCCCCCATTTACTTCACCCTACTCTAACAACCCAAACTGACCCATCCCCTCAAAGTGGAGACCTACCACACTAAACTTTGTTCCCAACTGCCCTCTTTATGCCCTGAACCCAGGAATTGCAATTCATTAATGCCCGTCCTATTCCTTTCCCCTCCCTCTGTGGAGGCCACAGTGGTGCCCTCTGCCTTGACTATACTGAAGAGTGTCCCACACCAGTTGCTGACATGGCCATTTGTTTGAAAGAACGTGCAGTGTATTTGCCACTCAGGCAGCTGGCGTATACTCTAGGTGTTACACTGTTGTGCCATTCACTTCCTCCCTCCCTTGGACCATTCAGTAATGACAAACATGACAAGCAGCCTGTCCAAGAGTCTCCACTAAACGGTCTGTTAGAATGATACAGGTGAAAGCCTTTAGCTCTGACTGAAGCACCAGTGCACTAACAGACATGGCAAAGCATGGACAGTGTGGGTGTGAAGATAGCTAATGAGCATCTCTGATCCAGTCCTTCAGCTGGGTCCCTGTCTGTGTGCACAAAGTGTTTCTCTTGTAGCCTTCTTAATGCTAGTTGCTAATGCCAATTGGTGCCTCATGAGTATAAGTATTTCAGAAAGGAACCATGATGGTCATCCTTGGTTAGGTGCCATGTGCCAGAGACCATAGGTGAAGGGTATATGTGGCTGCTGCTTGGGCATCATGCCCTAAGATGTTGTCCAGTCACTAACATGAAAGCCATTCAGAGCAAGTTGAGGGCTAAAACTGCCAACTACACACTGGCTTACTTGTCGGGTTTTCCTGACATCTAGCATATTTGGTGAGTTTGGTGAGATGGAGTCTGAATATTAATAAGGCAGATTGTGGAGATCACCACTGTCCAACGAGAACTGCATCATGGCACTTGTGAAAAGTCTAAAAGATGGAGTGAGGCGATCTCAATGCTGACATGGGCCTTAACACATTTGGCGCCCAGTGCTACCACATATTTCACCAGAAACCACATCACTCAGACTTCCACAGGATACCATCCTCCGTTTTCAAATTGTGCTAAAATATAATGTTATAATTTGCTTTACATTGTAAAATGTCGATACTTCCAATGTGTGTGTTAAATTTAGATAATTAAATCGGTCCTTACTTTATTATAAGCTTATACAATTAAATACAATGCAGGCAAGTGATTACAGCTACATCAAAAGTAACCACTAGATGGCATCATGATTCTATTAAATATTCACAAAATTCTATGTACAGGGGAACCTCGATTATCCGAATACCAGTTATCCAAAAATTGGATTATCTGAAAAAGATCTCGAGGTCCCGACAGAATCATTACATCAAAGATGTGTGTCCAACACTGATCACGTCTTTTATTTACAATGATTAAAAGTGCTGCCAAAGAATAGTCCGGCTCTGATGGGAATACAGGCACTGTGTCTAAATAACTGACATTCCACTGCCACCCCCCCCCCCCCCCCTCTCTTCCCACACTTTTCCTTGAGTTCTACACAGGCGTGTACCCTAAACCCCCCTTCCTCAGATAATCTCTCCAACATTGTCCTGTACAGGGCAGAGGTGGAATCTGTCAAAAAGTTACAGTAAAAAGTTGTGTGTGCGCACGCTATTTGGAGACTCACCCTCCAAATGGCAATAGCAGCAGCAGCAGTCTTGTTGTTGGTATCCAGTGCGGCTGCCTTGGAGAGGGATTAGGGGTGTAAAGGG
>NC_057727.1:34052360-34132297 GCF_004010195.1 Chiloscyllium plagiosum | reverse complement strand
TAATTGTTAGTGGAGAAGAAAGCAAATAACTTTTGAAAGTTCTGTTAAATAGTTCACGCTTAAATTATGATGGTTATTATGGAAGCTTATCAGAATTTTGCCCTTCAATCTAATATTTTATTCTTACCTACACAATTTATGAAACCCTCCAGAAAGCCTGACTTTAGGTAACACCACAAATTTTCAGAGGTACTATGGTGTTTAAACAGTGTTCCTGTGAGTGAATACTTGAACATTGTTACTTCACTCTCGCTGGTTAGGTTCTGCTGCCCACACACACTTGAGCCTGGATTTTAACTAACAGCGGGTTTCCATGGGGATTTGCATTGGACAATTCCTTTCCCACCCACAGCAGAATGTAACGGCGATGAGCCTTGGACACCACCAGATGGTGCTGCTTATTGCATTTCTGACTTCTGTTTCAGAATATCTCCATTTCTGTGTTTGTCAGGATATCTGAGCCACTGAATTACTGGAAATGGTCATTGGGAGTGATTTATCAAACAGGTTTGTATCTTATCCAGGTTAATTTCTTCATTTTATTTCTTCATTTTCTCCTTTTTTAAAAAATTCATGCTTTTGAAGTTACATTTCTTGAGCTGTAATTCTGTAGCTATGTTAATTGGTATCATGGATTCACATGTTGTATTCCATCATCGCTTATCTTGCAGTTTAATGAAAATATTTCTTGCTGATATATTCAAATCACTTCTCTGATTTTGTTGCTATGCTATAAGAATGTAAGGACGAGGAATAGGAAGAGACAATTCAGCCACTCAAACCTGCACTGCCATTTAACACAATCATAGCTAATCTCATCACAGCCTCAACTTCATTTTCCACCCCACTCTCCATAACCCTACCCATTATTAATAAAAAATCTATCTATCTATCTCCACCTTAAATTTATTCACTGTCCCAGCTGCACTTTCAAAATTCACTACACCCTGAGAGAAGTAATTTGTCCTATTTTAAATTTGATATGGAGGTGCAGGTGTTGGATTGGGGTGGACAAGGGCAAAGGTCACACTACACCAGATTACAGTTCCAGCTAGTGATTTCCAAATAAACCTATTGGACTATAATCTGATGTCATGTGACTTTTGACCTTGTTTTAAATCTGCCACCCACCAACCTAAGACCATAAGACATAGGAGTGGAAGTAAGGCCATTCGGCCCATTGAGTCCACTCCGCCATTCAATCATGGCAGATGGGCATTTCAACTCCACTTACCCGCATTCTCCCCGTAGCCCTTAATTCCTTGTCACATCAAGAATTTATCAATCTCTGCCTTGAAGACATTTAGCGTCCCAGCCTCCACTGCACTCTGTGGCAATGAATTCCACAGGCCCACCACTCTCTGGCTGAAGAAATGTCTCCGCATTTCTGTTCTGAATTTACCCCCTCTAATTCTAAGGCTGTGTCCGCGGGTCCTAGTCTCCTCGCCTAACTGAAGCAATTTCCTCGCGTCTTCCCTTTCCAAGCCATGTATTATCTTGTAAGTTTCTATTAGATCTCCCCTTAATCTTCTAGACTCCAATGAATACAATCCCAGGATCCTCAGCCATTCTTCATATGTTAGACCTACCATTCCAGGGATCATCCATGTGAATCTCTGCTGGACACGCTCCAGTGCCAGTATGTCCTTCATGAGGTGTGGGGAACAAAACTAGACACAGTAGTGGGGCCTAACCTGGGCTTTATAAAGTCTCAGTAGCACAACAGTGCTTTTATATTACAACCCCCTTGAGATAGTTGACAATATTGCATTCGCTTTCTTAATCACGGACCTAACCTGCATGTTTACATTTAGAGAATCCTCAACGAGCACTCTCAGATCCCTTTGTACTTTGGCTTTATGAATTTTCTCACCGTTTAGAAAGTAGTCCATGCTTGTATTCTTTTTTCCAAAGTGCAAGACCTCGCATTTGCTCACTTTGAATTCCATCAGCCATTTCCTGGACCACTCTTCCAAACTGTCTAGATCCTTCTGCAGCCTCCCCACTTTCTCAGTACTACCTGCCTGTCCACCTAATTTTGTATCATCAGCAAACTTCGCTAGAATGCCCCCAGTCCCTTCATCCAGATCATTAATATATAACATGAACAGTTGCGGCCCCAACACTGAACCCTGCGGGACACCGCTTGTCACCGGCTGCCATTCCGAAAAAGAACCTTTTATCCCAACTCTCTGCCTCCTGTCAGACAGCCAATCCTCAATCCATGCCAGTAGCTCACCTCGAACACCATGGGCCCTCACCTTGCTCAGCAGCCTCCCATGTGGCACCTTATCAAAGGCCTTTTGGAAGTCTAGATAGACCACACCCACTGGGTTTCCCTGGTCTAACCTAAACTATAAGCTCTCATTCTAGATTTTCCCACAAAACAAAACATACTTTCCACATCTAATT
The DNA here is from genome assembly GCF_004010195.1 of Chiloscyllium plagiosum. Classification (NCBI taxonomy): domain Eukaryota; kingdom Metazoa; phylum Chordata; class Chondrichthyes; order Orectolobiformes; family Hemiscylliidae; genus Chiloscyllium; species Chiloscyllium plagiosum. Next base: position 34,129,885 of record NC_057727.1, on the reverse strand, counting down.
TGTCAATTCCTTTAACATCTTGTGCACCTCAATTAAATCTCTTTTCATTCTTCTAAATTTTAGCGAGTATAGCCCAAATTGCTCAATGTCTCCTCATAAAACAACCATTTAATCTCTGCAATAATCTAGTGAGCGTTCTCTGAACTACCTCCAAAGCAATTTCACTTTTCCTCAATTAATGGGACCAATCTGAATGCAGCACTCCAGATATGGTCTCACCAATGCCTTGTACTCCAGATATAATCCTACAAAAGCCTTGTACAGTTGGAACAACACTTCCCTACTTTTATCTTCCATTCCTTTAGAAATAAATACTAAGATTTCATTTGTCCTCCTTATTACCTGTGATACCTCCAGATGGGTTTTCTGCAACTTAGGCACAAGGACATTGAGAACCCTTTGCACTGATGCATTTTGAAGTTCCTATAATCAGACTCCAAAATATAGTCTACAGTGCAAATTAGACTGTCCAGCCTTAGACTGGACTGTCCAGAAATATCCATGTACTTTTACACAATGTAGGCAAATGGCAGGTAATTAGCTTTTGACAGTTCTCAAGTTATTATTAAGATACAATTTTCCTGTCACTTCACTTTAGCTTCAATTCAATAATTTCAATTGTCAACATCAGTGAAAAACTCATAGCATTGCATTGGCTGAATTTGGCTCATTGTAGGAATTTTTGATGCAAATTGTACTCAAGTCTCTCTTTTTTTTGCATTAAGTAAAAATATTCCTCTGGATTCTGACCATACACCACGTGAATTAATCACTTTTGGGAGTTTCAGCTAATTGCATTCATTGATGATCTAATTCAGCTCATTAATATTCAGCTTTCTATCCTACCACACTCACCAAACATGCTCGACATCTGGAAAACTCAACATGGAAAACCACAACAGGTACCTGGTGAATTCAGCTCACCACCTACTCTGAAGAACTCCATATTGGACACTGGGCACCAACACCTCAGGGCTTCCTCCATGAGCCATGGACGTTGGCATCCGATGTGTCAACCTTGAAGAACCCTCATGGCACATCTCTGATCCAACTGTGGGATGCTTCTGCACTTCAATGTTGCACCTTGTAGGGGTAGAGCAGCAACTGCAAGTAACACAGTAAAACTGCTGAGAGGACACTGTGTGCTCGGAACATGGACCCAACTAATGGACTGAACCAGTGTGCCCCTGCAGCTCTCATAGCACTCACTCACTTTGTCTGTAGTTAAATACTTCCATCATCCCTTGCCCTGTCAACCAGAGATATGAGGCTCACATCACCAGTCTCCAGCCTTGCCAAAGGAAGGAACCTTGTCACGGTTGTCAGTAGGCCTTAGTCAAGTCATTGGGAATGGCCTTCAGACAGGGGCCCCAGTGCACTAAGGTAAGAGCAGCCTCTAATATCATTCCAGAGGCTTGGACACAGTCACTTCCCCTTTTGGGGCAGTCAGCATCAGTATCCTCTCAAGGAGCTCAAAGTTGAGAGGCCCATCATCCGTCTTGAGTTTTTCAGCCCTATTGTTTGCTGCTTTACTCTTGGAACAAAAGAGAGACCAGTGTTAAGGGAGATGAAAGTGGAGGTGATACAGCTGAGGAGGTGCCGTAAGTGGACAGGGCAGAGGACATGCAGGGTTAGTGGTGCTGGGAGTTGAACTGGGTGAGAACGAGTGAGGGAAGGTATTGCAGGCAACAGTGAGGTTAGTAGAGAATGAGCCTTGGTGGGAGTTGGTTGCAGCAGCAGAGAGAGTGAGTGTGCGGTATCAGAGAAGGTGTTGGCACATTCACAGGTAGATTGGAGAAGATCATTGATCACCTTCTTGCACGGCTGTGTATTTTTCCAGACAAGTGAGACTGCACTGACGGGTCAGGCAGGGGCAAGGGTGGTTCCTCAGCCTATGCTGGCATGGCCTAGTGGTGGTGGTTTCCACTGCTGGTCCTGGGGAAGTGTAAGTCCCACCACTGCACCACCCTATTCAGCAGGACTTCCAGATTTCTGTCCACACATCAGGCCACAATTTCCTAATTCTACCGTGTTCAAGGAAACTACTAGGGACTGAGCAGGGCAGCTCCAGACTGACAGCACTTATCTGGGCATGCAATGGGCTTTTAAAGATGGTGGGGGACAGAAGGAATGCCAGTGAATTCTGGGATGCCCCCTGAGTGCAAATTGTTCCGGGAATGGTTCCAGGTAAGATGGGGCATAAATCGAGTATGGCAAACGTCATTGGGCAGCGGTAGGTAAGTGATGAAGCAAGTTACCCAAGACTTGGAACAGGAAATGCTCTGTCAGTTCATCTTTCAATCAACCAGTAACATGGTGACTGACCCTTTTGGTTTTTTTTTTCAGAGATGAGGATAGAGGAGGATCTACATGTGGTGGAACACCTGAAGGCAGGATGTGAAAAGGATAGTGCTGGTGCCAGGTTACTGGATGGCAAGGTGCACATTAGATTCATAGTCATATAGCATGGAAACAGATCCTTTGGTCCAACTTGTCCATGCCAACCAGTTTTCCCAAACCAAACTAGTTCCATTTGCCTGCCTTTGGTCCATATCTGTCTAAACTTTTCTGATCTCCTACAGTGGAGTTAGATGTAAGTTCAGCAGGTTGAAGGCAGCTGCTGTATGTACATCACCAAGTGTTGATAAAACAAAGAACCACAGATGCTGGAGATTTGAAACAAACAAAAACAGAAATTGCTGCAGAAACTCAGCAGATCTGACACCATCTGTGGAGAGAGAACAGAATCAGCTTTTCAAGTCAAGTGACCTTTCTTCAGAATTAAGTGTTTGGTGCCATTGAATATCCTGCCAAAGCTTTTAATGTCAAGTAACATGGAGTCCATCACGGGGCTTCACTTAGTCATCTCCATCAGGATACGTATGGAATCAACCTTAATTAGATTACTTACAGTGTGGAAACAGGCCCTTCGGCCCAACAAGTCCACACCAACTCACCGAAGCGTAACCCACCCAGACCCATTCCCCTACATTTACCCCTTCATCTAACACTATGGGCAATTTAGCATGGCCAATTCACCTAACCTGCACATTTTTGGACTGTGGGAGGAAACCGGAGCACTCGGAGGAAACCCACGCAGACACTGGGAGAATGTGCAAACTCCACACAGAGAGTCGCCTGAGGCGGGAATTGAACCCGGGTCTCTGGCGCTGTGAGGCAGCAGTGCTAACCACTGTGCCACCGTGCCACCCACAGTGCAGCATCTGACAGCCAATATTACAGTTTCCAATGCAGTACAGTTTCCAATAAAGGACATTGCAGCCCTCCATTAATCTGTTCACTGAGGGACTGGCTTGCAAGAATCATAATGACATGAGGCTGGTACATATTGTGATCACTGAACAACAGGATTCCTGCTTCCACTTCACCTGCTGTTGCCTGCCAGACTGACCAGATTGCAACAGCCTGAGGCTAAGGTGGTACAGTCTGAAATCAGGTCAGACAGGCCCAGAGCTGTTCAAGGTCAGTCTCCAAATGCAATCTTCTCAAATAAAGAACAGCACCCCACCTTCTTCTGCAATCACCTGGGGAAGGACCTCATAGGAGCAGGAGAATAAACAAATGTACACACAAGACAGACACTAAGGGAGTGGACATTAATGAGAGCATTTTTAAAATGTAATTTTAAAGGGTACTTTGGTCCATTTTTATTTTCTGTTATTGGTAAGATAACTACGTTACAGTTAAAAATCACACAACACCAGGTTATAGTCCAACAGGTTTATTTGGAAGTACAAGTTTTCGGAGTGGTAAAAACAATGACTGCAGATGCTGGAAACCAGAGTCTAGATTAGAGTGGTGCTGGAAAAGCACAGCAGTTCAGGCAGCATCCGAGGAGCAGTAAAATCGACGTTTCGGGCAAAAGCCCTTCATCAGCTTTCGGAGCACTGTTCCTTCATCAGGTAGCTAGTGGGGCAGGATTTACATATTATGAATTGCCACCCCATTCTAAGTGATTAAAGACTTAACAGCAATGTACGTTTGTTCAATACATCACATCAGTTGTATGACACTTTGATATTTTGCTATAAATTCTGTGTCCTATGATACTGCCCCACTAGCTACCTGATGAAGGACCAGTGCTCTGAAAGCTAGTACTTCCAAATAAACCCATTGGACTATAACCTAGTGTTGTGTGACTTTTAATTTTGTCCACCCCAGTTGAACACTGGCACCTCCAAATCTTGCCTGCTCTTGTACACAATACCTCTATTTGTGAAGCACATTATCTGCTATGTTTTGGGAACTATCTCCGTTTATCCTGTCATCTTCAAAGCTATCATATACAGGAGTCCAAAGTTCCTCTCCCCCTGAGCATTCATTAGAACTGTGTTATTAATACTATAATTGCTTTTTTCTATCCCTTCTACCTAAAGGCTGTACCTCACTCTTACATAGAACATTTCAGCGCAGTACAGGCCCTTCGGCCCTTGACGTTGCGCCAACTTGTGAAATTAATCTAATGCCCATCTAACCTACACCGTTCCTTTTTATCCATATGTATGTCCAATACCCATTTAAATACCCTTAAAGTCGGTGAGGCTACTACTGCTGCCGGCAGACCATTCCACACCCCTACTATTCTGTCCTAAATCTATCACCCCTCAATTTAAAGCTATGTTCCCTCATGTTAGCCTTCACCATCTGAGGAAAAAGGCTGTCATTATTCACTGTGTCTAACCCTCTGATTATCTTATACATCTCGATTTAAGTTACCTCTCAACTTTCTTCTCTCCAACGAAGACAGCTTCAGTTCCCTCAGTCTTTTTTCCTACTTCCTACCAGGCAACATCCTAGTAAATCTCCTCTGAACCTTTTCCAAAGCTTCCACATCCTTCCTATAATGCGGTGACCAGAACTGCACGCAATACTCCAGGTGCAGCCTTACCAGTGTCTTGTACAGCTGAAGCATGACCTCGTGGCTCCTAAACTCAATTCCCTTACCAATGAACATAAACACACCATATGCCTCTTAACAACCTTATCAACCTGGATGGCAACTTTTAGGGATTTATGCACTTGGACACCAATGAACTTGCACTGTTCATCTATACTGCCAAAAATTATAGCATTAGCCCAGTACTCTGCATTCCTGTTACTTCTTCCAAAGTGAAATACCTCACACTTTTCTGCATTAAACTCCATTTGCCACTTCTCAGCCCAGTTCTGCATCTTATCGATGTCCCTTTGTAATCTACAAGTCCTTCAGCACTATCCACAACTCTGCCTACCTTCGTGTCATCTGCAAATTTACTAACCCATCCTTCTATGCCCACATCCAGATCATTTATAAAAATGACAAGCAGCAGTCGTCCCAAAACAGATCCTAACGGCACACCACTGGTAACTGAACTCCAGAATGAACATTTCCCATCAACTACCACCCTGAGTCATCTTTCAGCTAGCCAATTTCTGATCCAAACTGCTAAATCATCTTCAATCCCAAAAATCCCTATTTTGTGCAATAGCCTACAGTGTGGAACCTTATCAAACGCCTTATTAAAGTCCATATACACCACATCAACCGATTTATCTTGATCCACCTATTTTGTCACCTTTTCGAAGAACTCAAGGTTAGTGAGGCATGACCAAACTGTATTGACTATCTCTAATCATATTCATTTCCAGATGATTATAAATCCTATCTCTTATAACCTTTTCCAAGACCTTACCCACAAAGTAAGGCTCACTGGCCTATAATTACCAGGGTTGTCCTGACTCCCTTTCTTAAACAAGGGAACAACATTTGCTATCCTCCAGTTTCTGGAACTACTCCTATTGACAATGATGACAAAAAGATCAAAACCAAAGGTTCTGCAATCTCCTCTCTGGCTTCCCAGAGAATCCGAGAATAAATCCCATCTGGCCTAGGGGTCTTATCTATTTTCAGATCTTCTAAAATTGCAAAAAATACTTCTTTGTTATCCCCAATCCCATATTACCTTGTAGCCTGTATCTCCGTGTTCTCACTAACATTGCCCTTTTCCAAAAGTATTCATTAAGCGCTTCCCTTATGTCCTCAGATTCCACACACAACTTCCCACGACTATCTTTGATTAGCCCTAATTTTACTCTAGTCATTATTTTGTTCCTGATCTACCAATAGAAGGTTTTAGGGTTTTCCTTGATCCTATCCATGAACAACTTCTCATGTCCTCTCCTGGCTCTTCTTGGACCTCTCTTTAGATCTTTTCTGGCTAACTTATAACTCTCAAGCCCACTAACTGAGCCTTCACGCCTCATCCTCACATACGCCGCCTTCTTCCTCTTGACAAGAGCTTCAACATCTTTAGTAAACCATGACTCTCTCTCTGGACAACTACCTCCCTTACATTAAGTTCCACCTGCCTTTTCTCTGTCCATTTGGCCAGTTTTTCCATGTCCTGTTACAGTCAGTTAGTTGCATCCTCAATGTTTGCCACATCTTCCCAAGTTTGGTATCTTTGGTAAATTTTGGAATTTTGCATACTTATCAACAAAAGGACTTGCTACTATTTCACAACCAGTGGATTTATCAAAGCACTTCACAACCTATGAAGGCCTTTCTCAACTGTATTAACTCTTTCAATGCAGGAAACATGGCAGCCAGTACATGCTCAGCCATCATTTACAAACAGAAATGTTAATATTGGGCCAATTAATTTGTTTTACGTAATAGACACAGGGATAATTTTGGTCAGGACACCAATTATAACTTTCCTGCTTTCCTTGACAGGACTGCCATGGGATCTTTTACATCCACCTACGCAGAGAGAGGGGCCTCATTACAGTGTCTTCTCTGAAGGACAGCACCTCCAACAGTGTGCTCCCTCAGTAATAATAAGAAGAGGCAATTCCGAAGGAAGGAATCTGGAGGTATGTGAGTATGACTGCAATAAGGACTGGAGGTGGTAGAACATGGTTTAAAAACAACAGATGCATAGATGTGAACTGGTGGGAGTAGTGAAAGTGGAAGGGAGGTGGGTTCAGTTGCATGAAAACTTAGAAAATCAAAGGTGAAGGAGAAGGTATGGTTGCAAGTTAGCGATGGGGTTGATTGTTACCAGAAAATAAAAGGAGGGGACAGAATGTCATACGAAGGAACCATAAAAAGTGCAGGGAAATTCAATAATAGAAAAACGACTGGCTTTGTATCTTAATGTACAAAGCAGTCAGAATGAGGTAGACAAAGTGAAGTGCAAATCAAGGTAAATGAATTTGATCCCTTAGCCATTACAGAAACAGTTACAAAGAGATCAAAACTGGGAATTTAGCATGCAAGGATATTTGACCTTTTGGAGAGATAGGAGGGAAGGAAAAGGTGATGGGGTAACACTGTTAATAAGAGATAACATGAGGATAGTTGTGAGAGATGATCTAGGCTCGGATGATGTAGAGTTCATTGGCTGGAAGTACAAAAGCAACAGGGAAAGAAGATATTGGTGGATATAGTGTACAGACCCCTAAACTGTGGCCACTCTGTCAGAAAACCTTTAATCAACAATTAATAGAGAATGTATAAAGAACAGAGCAATAATTATGGGTAACTTTAACCTTCGTTTTGTTTTGATTTATTATTGACGCATGAACTGAGATAGAGTGAAAAGTATTGTTTTTTGTGTGCTTAAGTATATCAGAGTAATAAAACAGAATACCAAACATAATGTTACAGCAAAACCAAAGGTGCAGAGAAAGATCAACTCTAATATATGAGAGGTCCATTAATAAGTCTGATAACAGTGGGGAAGAAGCTGTCCTTAAATCTGTTGTGAGATGTTTTCAAACTTTTCTTTCCTCTGCCTGATGAAAGAAGGTAGAAGAGATTATAACCGGGGTGGGAGGGTCTTTGATTATATTGGCTGATTTTCTGAGGCAATTGGAAGTGTAGACAGAGTCAATGGAAGGAAAGATAGTTTTTGTGATGAACTGGGCTACGTTCACAACTCTCTGTGATTCCTTTCCATCTTGGGCAGAGTGGTTGTCATTACCAGGCTGTGATGCATCCAAATGGGATGCTTTCTATGGTGCATCTATAAAAAATTGGTAAGAGTCATTGTGGACATGCTGAACTTCCTTAACCTTCAGAGGAAGTAGAGGCATCGGTGGCTTTCTTGACAGTAGCGTCAGCGTGGATGAACCAGAATACATTGTTGGTGATACTTACTCCTAGGAACTTGAAGCTCTCGACCATCTCCACTTCAGCACCATTGGTACAGTCAGGAGTGTGCCCTCCATTCTGTTTCCTGAAGTCAATTACCTTCATTTTGCTGACATTAATGGAGAGATTGTTGATTAGGTTAATCAAATTGAAAAGTGTAGCTGCAACAACAAATTCATGGATTGCATGAGGGATAATTTCTCATAGGATTATGTAATGGAGCCAACCAGACTGCAGGCTATCTTGGATCTCATAATGGGTAACGAGGCAGGTTTAATACATGACATTTAGGTAAAGGATCCACAAGGAAGTAGTGATCATAACATGATAGAATTTAATGTGCAATTCAAGAGTGAGAAACTTGGATCAAATAAGGAGAATTACCATGAAATAAAGGTGGAGTATGCGAAAGTGTACTGGGCAGATAGATTCACAGAAATGATAGTAAGCAAGCAGTAGCAGACACGTTAGGAGGTCATCAGTAACTCTCACCAAAAGTCTCCTTATTTTAAGTTAAACACAGATGTTTCCAATCCAAGTTTCTCACTCTTGAATTGCACATTAAATTCTATCATGTTATGATCACTACTTCCAGTAAGAAGAAAAGATTCTAAGAAAGGGATAAACTAACCATGGCTGGCCACAGATGTTAGACAATGCAAGACAGGGATGATGTGAACATCCAGGTCAGTCAGAGTGAGTGAGAAGTCTGTCAACAAACAAAGAGCTTGAAGATGCAGCCTGGTCCAATTCATGAACTGGGTGTGTATCCCTGAATTTAACATGTTCTTGCTGCAGTATTTCAATGATAGTTCCAGTACATGCCAAGGGATAACATTGAAATACAGAAGCATCTTGTAAGTGGATTGGGACATGTGCCCACAGGGGTCATAGGGCTGGCAGATGTCAGATGCAAATGTGTGACCATGTGTGGTCAGTGCCATGGAAGGTACCCTGCTGTCCTGATGTTGATGCACTATGGAGGTCATTTGAAGTTTGCAGTGAGTTGACCCCATGAAGAACTCATTCTAGTTTCCATGTCACATTATCATGAAGGCTAGTTTGTTTGGCAAGTTTGGTAAAATTGCAACCAAAATATTAATGTGGTGGGTTGAGTTGTGCACAAGGCAATGAAACTCTCGTGTCTTGAACTCCATCCATTTGTTCACCACTGCATCCCCGCCACCTCTCCTGGTATATGGGATTGGAAAAAGGGGGTTGCTACAAGACCTGGGTGCCCTTGTACACAATTGCTGAAAGTTAGCATGCAGGTGCAGCAGGCAATAAAGAAGGCAAATGGTGTGTTGGTCTTTTTAGCAAAAGGATTTCATTACAGGAGCAGGGCCTTGGTGAAGCCACACCTGGAATATTGTGTACAGTTTTGGTCTCCTTACCTGAGGAAGGATGTTCTGGCTCTAGAGGGAGTGCAATAAACGTTTTCCTGACTGATTCCTGGGATGCAGGAGTGATGTAGGACTATTTTCAATGAACCTTAGATGAATGCGACATGATCTCACAAAAACCTATAAAATTCTCATGGGACTAGTCAGGGTAAATTCAGGAAGGATGTTCCTGATGACCAGGGAGTCCTGAACCAGGGGTTACAGCCTAAAGACATAGGGAAAGCCATTTAGGAATGAGATGAGGAGAAATGTCTTCACTCTGAGAATGGTGAACTATGGAATTCTCTGCCACACTAAGTAGTTGAGGCCAAAAAGGTGAATGTTGTCAGGAAGGAGATAATGTAGGGCTAAAGGGATCAAAAGGTGTGGGGAGCAAGCAGATACAGGATACTGAGTTGGATGACCAGCCATGATAATGTTGAATGGCAGAGCAGGTTTGAAGAGCCAAATGGGCTACTCCTCCTCTTTTCCATGTTTCATCATGTCATTCCTTCCATAATAAGGTTAGACGTTGGAGGTGTTCAATAATTGCTGCGTAATATTCAACAACTTAGACATTGAAGCAGTCTGTGTCCATATAGAGCAAGATGTGGACAACATCCAGGTTTGCAGTGGTGCATAATATTCCTACTACACAAGTGTCAAAAGCAATGACCAACTTCAACAAGAGAGAATCTAACAGTCATTCTATGACATTTGATGGCATCACTATCATTTAATCTCCCAAATGCCTGGATGAGTGCTTCTTCAACCACATTGAATAAGTTTGACACCATCCAGGACAAAGCAGCCCAACTGATTAACACACTATCCACTATCTTCAGCAATCACTTTCTTAATCACTGACACATAATATCAGCAGTATGCACCACCTACATGAGACACTGCATGTGGAATGAACTGACAGTGGTGGATGCAGGTACAGTTACTACATTTAAAAGACATTTGGACCGGTACATGAAAAGGAAAGATTTAGAGGAATATTGGCCAAACGCAGGCAAGTGGGAATGGTTTGGTTTGGGAAATTTGGTCAGCATGAGTTCAACCAAAGGGTTTGTATCTTTGCTGTATGATTCTATGAGACCATTAAATTACAAGAGAAAGTATATAAGAAGGCTAAAGTCAGTGATAGTCCTGAAGACTGGGATAAAATCAGAATTCAGCAAAAGTGGACAAATGAAAGTAAAGAAAGAGACAATAAACTACAAGGGAAAATTACTGAGGAGTATAAAAACTGACAACAAGAGCTTCTTTAAAAATATATATGGACCAAAAAGAGAGGTCAAAGTAAATATATGCCCCTTAGAAAAGAATCTGGGGAGATGGTTTTGAGGAACAAGAAAATGGCAAAGGTGTTACACAGTCTTTATGCTGGAAGATACTGCGAACATCCCATTAAAGCTAAAGAATACACAGAGGGGAGTTAAATACCATCATCATCACTTGAGGAGTAGTATTAGACAAACTAATGGCACTAAAGGCGGATATGTTCCTGGCCCAGTTGGTTTGCATCCTAGGATTCTAAAAGAGGTAGCTACAGAGATATTGTGTCAGACCAATATATTAGAGTTTTTTAAGGAAGTCTCAGGCAGAGTGAATCAGAACCAGTGGATGTCTTGTATTTGAACTTCCAGAAGGCATTCAACAAGATACATCACTAAAGGTTAAGTCATATAATAAGGCACACTGTGTTGGAGGTAGTGTATTGGCATGGATAGAGAATTGGCTCATGGGCAGGAAACAGCAAGTGGGGATAAGGGGTTCTTTCTCAGGTTGGCAACCTGTGACCAGTTGGGTTCCACAGGGGTTGGTGCTGAGACCGGAACTGTTTACAATATAGATTCATAACTTGGAAGATGGAAGTGAACATACAGTAGCCAAATTTGCCGATGACACTAAAATAGGGTGATACAAACCCTTTCTAGTTTGTGGTGAGATATTGATAGGTTAATTAAGTGGGCAAGAAGTTAGCAAATGGAGCATAATGTGCGAAGTTGCTTATTTTAGAAGTGAGAATAAAAAAACAGAATATTATTTATGTTGAGGAAAAACTGCAGAAAGCTGCAACACAAAGGGACTTGCAGGTTCTTGTGCATGAAACACAGAAAGCTAGCACACAGGTGTTAGCAGGTAATCAGGAAGGCTAAGGGAATGTTAGCCCTTATTTCAATGGGATTGGCAGATAAGAGTAAGGAAACCTTACTTACAAGGTAAGTAATATCTCAAGTGTTGTGAGCAGTTTTGGCCTTTTTTTAAGGAAGGATATCATTTCATTGGAGGCAGTTCACAAAATTTCACTAGGATGCTATTTGATTGTCTTATGAGCAATAGTTAAATAGGTTGGGACTCTGCTCACTGGAGTTTAGAAGAATGAGAGATGATCTCATTGAAATATGTAGGGTTCTTAAGAACTTGACAGGGTAAATGCTGGGAAGATGTTTCCCTTCATGGGAGAGTTCAGGACCAGAAGACATATCTTAGAATAAAGGGGCACTAATTTAAAACTGAGATCAAGAAGAATTTCTTCTCTCGTGGGTTTGCGACAGAGAGCTGTGGGTGCAGAGTCCGTGTGTATATTTAAAGCTTCTAGGTTTAGATAGACAGAGGGAGAATGGGTGTGAGGAATGTTGGATCAGCCATGGTCCACCTGAATGGTAGAGCAGGCTTGAGGGGCTGAATGGCCTCCTTTTGTTCCTTTATTTAATTGTCTTATGGAAGGAGATGCACTGTGAACAGGTGCACAATAAGAAATGGGAGAAACTGTGTTTGGCTTCCCCGACACACAAAAGTCATTGAATCTTTTCTGGTACTGGATCCAGGTTCTCTGCTCACTGTTGTGTGACCGTCAGTTATGCTTTGTTCAAGAGAGTTGGATTTCTTTCCATTTGGGGGAAAAAAGAACTTCACTCCTGATCCTCCTGCCTGGCAGCAGCATCTCTGGGGAGGTATCTAATAGCTTGGAAACCAGCCATCATAAAATATTTGCATTTTCTTTGACAACTTGCACCAGTATTTCGCTTCATACGGTGAGGCCTCCTTTGAAAAGGTGCATTCAGTTTTTAAATACAATCCAGACTGCCGCTGGAATTTGCAATCTGTGGGTGGAAGGCTTGTAACAGACATGATGGGCTGGTCTTCCATCTATCAATCTCATGGTCATGAGGCTCTGTTGCTAAAGGCAGCTGTGACATCATTCACCAGGCAAAAACAAAATCAAAGCACCCTTTCACTGGCTTTTTAGAGAGGGGGCTTGCAGTGGACAGAATGTTGTTTGACCTCTGTTATTTAGGTTTTTAAAAATATACAAAACTGTAGGAGGACCTCACTGACTAAACTCTTCCCAAGCCAGACAAAAACACTCCAGTACCAATACCGATTTGTTCATGGAGATTAGACCTAATTTGTGGATCAGAGAAAATTACTAAAAAGACCCAGATTTATCAACAGCACATGATTTCTACCCTTACCTGAATGGATGCCTTTCTGGGGAAGTTTTTTTTTGTTAAACCACCCACGGTATGGGGCAGCACAGTGGCTCAGTTGTTCGTCCTGCTGCTAACTCAATAATGATTCTTTGGTTTTGCTGGCATTGAGAGCTAGGTTGTTCTCAGTGCACAATTTTTCCAGGTCCTCCACCACCCGTCTGTAGTCTGTTTCATCACCATCTGAGATTCGACAGACTATAGTGGTGTCATCAGCAAAGTTGTAAATGGCATGAGTCTGGTATTTGGCAACACAGCCATGGGTATACAGTGAGTACAGTAGGGGGGTGAGTACTCACCCCTGGGGGGCTCCAGTGTTGAGTGTTTGTGAGGATGAAATATTGTCCCCACTCTTCACTGATTGTGGCCTATGGGTCAGGAAACTGAGGATCCAGTTACAGAGAGTGGGGCTTAGTTCAAGGTCACTGAGTTTAGTAATCAGTCTCGGGGGGATAATAGTGTTGAAGGCTGAACTGTAGTCAATGAGAAGGATTCTTACGGAGCTGTTCTTGGTGTCAAGATGTTCTAGGGAGAAGAGAAGTGCAAGTAATATGGCATCTGACATGGATCAGTTGGTCCGATAGGCAAGTTGGAGTGAGTCAAGAGTAGTGAGGAGGCTGGAGTCAATTAATGCCATGACTAGCCTTTCAAAGCACTTCATGACCACCAAAGTTAGGGCCACTGGGTGGTAGTCATTGAGACACGCTGTATGAGCCTTTTTAGGTACAGGGATGATGTTGACACTCTTGAAACAGGCAGGGACAGTGGCCTGCTGCAGGGAGAGGTTGAAGATGTCAGAGAAGACCTCTGCCAGTTGACCAGAGCATGCTGTGAGTGCACGGCCTGGTACTCGTCTGGTCCCATCGCTTTCCTTGGATTCACATGAAGGAAAACTGATCTGACCTCTGATGCAGTGACTGTAGGGATAGGTTCGTCAGGACTTGTTGGAATAGGTGTTACCTCTCCACTGAAATTCTGCTCAAAGTGAGCATAGGAGGCGTTGAGACGACCTGGGAGGGATATGTCATCGTCTACTATCTTGCACTGTCTCTTTTTAGAAGCTGTGATGTCATTCAGACCTTGCCGTAGTTGCTGGGTATCTGTCTGGGTCTCTAGTTTGGGTCAGTATGGGTCCTTGGTTGTCTTAATGGCTCTTCGAAGGTCATACTTGGCTTCTTGATATTTGAGTGGGTCTCCTGATCTGAAGGCCTCACTCCTGGTTTTCAGCAGGTTTTGTACGTCCTGATTTATCCAGGGTTTCCTGTTAAGGAATACCCGGATTGACTTCCTCGGTATACAGTCCTCCACACACTTGCTGATAAAGTTTGTGATGGTGGTGGTGTACTTATCCAAAGTACCTGAGGATTGTTTGAACATGGCCCTACCAGCCGATTCCAGATGGCACCGGAATCGATTCAAGGGATGTGGACTTCACTGCCAAGGTGAGCATTTATTGTTCATCTCTAATTACCTTAAAAAAAGATGGGGATGAACTACATTCTTCAATCACTGTCATTCACAGGGAGCACTGTCACTGAATAATGATAAAGTTACACCCGTATAGTTCTAGGTCAAGATGGCCTGGGAGTGAAGGGGAAGATGGCAAGTGGTAGTGTTCCCACATGACTTGCTCTCTTTGTAAAGGTCACAGGTTTGGAAGATGCTGAGGAAGCCTTTGGGAGATGATGCACATTGCAGCCATACTGTGTGGAGGCAGAGGGAGTGGATTTGTTAGTTGGTGGATGGGCTTCTGATCAACTGGCTGATAATCAGATGCTGTTGAGTTTCTTCCATGTTTTTAAAACTGCATTCACCCAGGGAAGTGGAGAGGATCCCATCACACTCCTGACTTGGGCCCTGTAGATGGTGGGCAAGCTTTGAGGAGTCAGTTAGTGAGTTACTCACCACAAAGTTTCTAGCCAATACCTGCAGTTGTAAACACCGTATTCACACCTTACCCAATTACATTTCTTTTCACGAGTGAACTCTAGAGTATTGATTAGGGACTTCAGTAGTGATTATGCAGCATTAAATGTTAAGGGGAGATGGTTACACTCCCTTGTTGAAGAAGCCCGTTGTCCAGCATTCGTCAGCTATAAATGTTACAGTCCCAGTTATAAGCCCAACCCTAGATTTTACCTAAAGCTGCTGCATGTTAGCACAGACTGATTCATCTGCTGAGGAATTGTGAGCATCTCCATTTCTTCAGTGCAAGAGTTGAAGATGGTCGAGCCTGGGACAAAACAACTCCTGCAGTGATGTCCTGGATTGAGATGATTGGACTGAAACGACTAAAAGCTATCTTGTAAGACTTGAGCCAGTGGAGAATTTCCCCCTGACTTCCGACAAATTTAAACATGATAGGGCTCCTTTTGGTCGAATGTGCTTTAGGTCAAGGAAAGTTTCCTTTTACCCTGCCTCTGTAGTTTGGGTTTTTTGTTCACCAATGAACCAGGATTGTAATGAGATCTGGAGCTAAGTATTCCTGGCAGATCTCAATGTCAGAGCCAGTGAATTTGTTATTAGTGAGCAAATGTCACTCAGTCGCACCATTGATAACACCTTTGATCACTTTGCTGATAATTGAGAGTAGCTAGACAGGACCATAATTGATGCATTGGATTTGGCTTGCTTAAAGATCCAAGCAATTCTTTTTTCACTTTGTAAGAAAACTAGCAGTATTGTAGCTGTACTTGAAAAATTCGGCTAGAAATACAAACACTTCTGGAACACAATTCTTCAGAACATCACCCAAGACATCATCAGGACCTTTAGTCTTTATCAAGTGTGTTCAGCTATTGCTTTATCATATGGCATGGACCAATTACATTGGCGATTGGGGAAACCTGAGGAAGATGAGGAGAAGTTGGTCATCTACTCAGCATTTCTGACTGAAGATAATTCCAATTGTTTCACCCTTATCTTACACAACATAGGGTTTGCCATCATTGCTGAAAATGTTTAGGGAATCTCCTTTTCCTGTTAGTTGTTTAATTCACCACCATTCACAGCTGGTAGAGCTTTGATCTGATCCATTGGTTAAGGGATTGCTTAGCTCTATCTAGAACCTGCTGCTTTTGCTGTTTAGCATACACGTAGTCCTATTTGCAGTGTCACCAGGTTAACATCCTGTTTTTAGGTAAGTCTAGTCCTACTCTTTGGCATCTTTTTCTACACTCTTGAATCAGGATTAGTCATGTAGCTAGTTGGAAATGATAAAGAAATATGCCACACCAAGGAGGTACAGAACAATCGAATAAAATTCTGTTGTGAAAGGTGAAACTGTGAAACTGCACCTTCTCTCACCCAACAATCACATGTGTGTGTACCAAGTAGTTAGTAAACACAGATGATTTTATTCTGCCTCCCTAGCCCCTCCCTGCTGAGCTCAATATCAGATTCCTGGCCCAACACCAGCTGAGATCAGCTGACTTCATAAAGCATGACAGGAAGGGAAGCTTTAAACGTTTATAGTTTCTCCCTACCTAAGTTGTACCTTTATCCAGTGAGGACAGTTTTGAATCTTGCTTGATCTCTGCACTTGATGGGACTCAGGTTGACCAGATTCGGATATCCTGATGAGCGGAAGGTAAATGTTAGTCAGGAAGGTTCCACTCACCGGCGTACATTCTGAGGTGGCAGCATGGCAAAATTCAAACCATTTTACATCTGGATTTGCAATTGAGAGTGCTGACTCTGATTTGCTTTTGTAAAATCAGCCAATCACCTGAAACAGCAGATGCTTCAAATCATCAACATTGTCAGAATTGGAATAGCGACCGCTTTTTTTATGATGTGGAATATGCCACCTCGGGAGTAAGTGGGACTTGAACCTGAACCCTCTGGCTCACAGGTAAGGACATTACAACTACACCATAAGAACTCTGGCATCAGCTGTATCACTGAAGCTCTTGGGCAACCAACTTCATTATTTCATGTCAGATGATTCAATTTAAAACTGAGCCTGTTCAGTTAATAAAGAAGAAAAGGTATGTAACCTCATTGCAAAACAGAATCTGATATCTGTTATTCTATTGCAGGGGAGTTATCTGGTTAGTTTGTGGTGATGTCAGTATTCAGCACATCGTGAAATGATTGTCATGGTGATTTATCCTGTATGTTAAAACTAGCAAAAATTGTCCTGATGTAGCTGCTTTCCATTTCTGAAGGAATAAAGCCTAATTAAAATGTATGCTCTCTTAATAAAGGTGCAACTACTGTATTTGTTCCTTGGAACAAGTTAACCAGTTCCTTGTGTGCTAGGCACTGATGTCATTTTGACATATCATAGATTAGAACATTTGGAGATGTTTTTCCAAGTTTTAAACAACCTGGCTTTTGTGACAGAAAATAGTATTGTGAAAAATAACCACTCTCAAGTCTGTGTGGTTCAAACAAGGCCCAGATATATTATTTGAGCATAAACCAGGGATAAGCTCTTCTTGATTTCCCCAAAGAACCTATCAACAATACTGGTTTGCAGCACACAATTATAATTCTTAACTTCATGCAGACTACTGTTATCGCAACTTTCAGCCTTGGGTCTGCTAGCTTCCTTAGTAATTCAAATGTCGTATCTGTTCTTTATCTCCTTGTTCTTTGTAGCAATGAATGAGATGCTTACACAGCCTCTGAATGTTACAACATGGAAAAAAAACCAAGCATTGTCACATCACTAATTTCAAGACATATGGTGTACTTTAATGTTAATCACAGAAATATTAAGCTCTTCATTCCCACCTCAATACTATTGAAACTAGTTGGCGAAGTTTTGCAGTAAATTTAAATGTTGA
The DNA here is from genome assembly GCF_004010195.1 of Chiloscyllium plagiosum. NCBI lineage: Eukaryota > Metazoa > Chordata > Chondrichthyes > Orectolobiformes > Hemiscylliidae > Chiloscyllium > Chiloscyllium plagiosum. The sequence goes on along the minus strand of NC_057727.1, from coordinate 34,112,049 downwards.
CTTGTCTTTGGGAATAGCATAGAGTTTTAAATTTGTGGCCTTTAAGCCGTGATCATTTGTAAATCTTCTGTAAACCTTCTTGGAACTCACTGGTCAGTTCAGTGTAGTGATTTCAAAATGAATAGTTGAAATGATCAATTAGAAATGATTTCCCGTCATTGAATTTGTAATATACCTGGCCTGACAAGAAAATGACACCCTTTTTAGTATAAATTGTGATAAATTAATGTAAACAATGGATAGAAAGTGACATAATTGAAATAGCTGTGGTATTACACTAATTGACATTACCAGCACCTCATGGCATCTGTCACCTCTGTCAGAATAAGATTCAAAGTAAGGATTGACTGAGGTAGTTTACTGTTACAAATCCTTTTTTCAGACTATACTTTGTCCAGAAGCAGTCTAATAGTTAGTGGAAGAGGATATACAACCGTAAAGTATTTACAAAACTGGCATGGTTCTTAGTTAACAAGATTATTTATTGCAATAGTACAGTGACATTACACGTCAGGTATAATTACTAGGATTTTTGGGAGCAATACCCGCCATAGGCGAGTGTACCACTTACTGCCTCACACACCAAACTGTCTGTGGCAGTCACAAAAGGGATGGAGTTCGATATCACAATAACATGAACTATCTTCAAAATTGAATACCTTGTACAGGTACAACAACACATCCAGATCTACCTGTTGAAATGCTGTAACAAATTGACTTTCATTTCATTCTGACTTTATGATGGAGGGGAATTTCTTTTGACATGGTCAAATGGGCAGATCCCAAGATGCCATTGTCACCTTCCAAAAACCTCGGAAAGTGCCGGAAGATTTGGAATCAAAATCATCACCTATATTAGGTTGTAGTTCAAAACAGAACCACAACACAATGAATGTGTAACAGCGAGAAATGAAAACTCTGATAGGTGTGGCCAATTGGACTCTTCAGAAAGTATTGGAAGTTAACAGCACCTTCAGTCCCTCAAAAACAAAGAAATGTCCTGCAAAATGGGGAATTTCCAGAGAAGTGGAAATCATGCAACAGGGAAAAAAGTTCCTGAAGTTAAAGCTCCCAGAACAAAAAGTGAAGACAACGGTTCTACGGACAATATAGAGAGAATAAAACAGATTCTGGACCATCAGTGTAAAAGTACAATGCTTTGAAACAGAATTTAAACCCAACATAGAAGCAAACGTTGCAACACTGACAATCAGCTGCCTGTGGTTGAAGTCTGTGAGAATCCGATCAATAAACATATAGGTCCAATGTGCAGAAATTACAGGGGCCAAATTACCAAGACATTCGGCCACAGCTAGTAAAATGTCAGTGGAGCATTACATATATACTGAGAAATCTAATTTTTAAGCAAAACTGAATGTACTCACCTAAGTCTCAGTGACAGTGAATGTTTATTTTAGAATGGAGAAGGAAGAGAATTTCAACAAGAATTTCCAAAGCTATTTAAAATCTTGAAGAAGAAGCATGACAATACTCTGGGGTAGCACGGTGGCTCAGTGGTTAGCTCAGTGGTTAGCATTGCTGCCTCACAGCGCCAGGGATCCAGGTTCGATTTCAGCCTCAGGCAACTGTCTGTGTGGAGTTTGCACATCCTCCCTGTGTCTGCATAGGTTATCTCCGAATGCTCTGGTTTCCTCCCACAGTACACAGATATGCAGGTTAGGTGAACTGGCCATGCTAAATTGCCCATAGTGTTCAGGGATGTGTAGATTAGGTGCATGAGTCATGGGAAATATTGGGGAATGGATCTGGGTGTGATAGTCTTCGGAGGTTCGGTGTGGACTTGTTGGGCCAAATGGCCTATTTCCACACTGTAGGGATTCTATGATGGTTCCAAAAAAAATGCTAAACCCTGAGCAAGCTTTGAGAAGATTTGTAGCTCAGGGTGAGGTTTTGAATGTAGGTTTGCTCACTGAGCTGGAAGGTTCATTTTCAGACGTTTCATCACCATACTAGGTAACATCTTCAATGAGACTCTGGACGAAGCACTGCCGGTAGTTCTTGCTTTCTATTTATATGTTTGGGAGCCCCTATTTATTTGTATGGTGACAAAATGTCTGAAAATGAATCTTCCAACTCAGCGAGCAAACCTACATCCAGATGCTAAACCTTGCTCATATCACAGTAACAGGATCAATACAAAGATGCTCAGGGGTGGTAGCTGTCCCCAGGGCAGAAGAAGAACAAGATTGATAAAAGATTCCTCCAGCTGTTTGTCTAAAACCAAAAACAACGTATTCAAACAAAGTTGAATCCCAACTCACCAATGTGAATAATTTTGGAATCACTGTCTTTTAAAATGGAAATTAGGAATATGTTTTGCAGTTGCCTGACTATGAACACTTACTTTTTGACTCTGCCTTCACCAGTTTTACATTTGCCCTTGTGTAGTATATTACAATATTTTATCAATAAACATGCTATAGAGTTGCTTTCATTTGGTTACATCAGAAATGAATCACCAGGATCTTAACTCCCACACTTTCATTATCAAGAGCTTCACCGTAAGAAAGTGGAAACCTCCTCTGCAGGTTAAAGAACAGGAGTGCTGTGTTTTGATGAGACTGATAATGTTAAACCAGTTTTTTGTTTAAAGGAAGCAAATTAAAGAGAACTTCAGTTTTGTTTTAGCCATTTTTATCTGGCAACCATGAATATGCAAATTAATGTGCAGATGTCCTAAAGTGAAGAGGGAATCCATTCATTAATATGGTCACTTGCATTATACAAAAATTCTTTAATACATGTCATTTTAGTTCCTACATCAGGGATTACCTGAAGGTTGCTATCAACCAGATCTTGCCTGCTAGTTGGAAAGCCAACAATGTCCCTTTCCAGGGAGGCCTACCAAACCATGATTTGGAGATGCCGGTGTTGGACTGGGGGTGTACAAAGTTAAAAATCACACAACACCAGGTTATAGTCCAACAGGTTTAATTGGAAGCACACTAGCTTTCGGAACGATGCTTCTTCATCAGGTGAAAGCTAGTGTGCGTCCAATTAAACCTGTTGTACCAAACCATAAACAGGAAGCAGTGAGGTCTCCAGCAAGCCCTCACCTAGAATCAGGACCACAGGGCAGAAATCTCACCCACCAAGATGTCAATGACTCCTGTGCCCAGATAGCACAGCAGGGAAGACAGTGTCTGTTTCAGGACAAACCTTCAACCAAGTCTCAGGATTATGAAGCAACCTTGACCAGAGATCAGTAATATCTGGAGGAGGTTCATGGAGCAGAGGTCATGGGTAGAGGAGTTGGCTGAAAAGGCAGGGGGTAGCTTTCTGTATCGACCCCACTTCCTGCTGTCGAGCCCTACAGTCAGGCCCTCAGTGCCATTGATCAAGTGACCTCCTCCCATTGGCTGACAAGCCAGCCACACAGTTTTAGCTGTCGTGCACATTGCTTAGCAACAAGCTTACCTCCAGCCTGGGTTTGTCCTAACACTGGCTGATGAGGCCCTTAAGTGAACATGAATTATCCACTTACTGGTCTCAATTGGCCTATTCCCCATACCTGCTCCAGAGGTGTGTAATAACAGCTGTGAATAGCTTGTAGAAAAATAGTTTGAGCTGTTTTCAATCTGGGAAGTGGTCTACCCCCTCCTTCCACTCATTATCACAAAATCACAGAATTATTCCAGTACAGAGGGAGGCTTTTTAGCATATTGTGTCTACGTTGGCTCTGAACATTTTAACTTGAAACCAGTCTCCTGCCTTTCCCTAAAATGCCCTAAATACAAATGCAAATGGATAGATGACCTGCTACCAGAGATTTGCCAATGCCAGAGCAAACTAAACATTTTGAGGGATTATTATTACTCCAAGTTTCTCCCTGTCCTGTGGTTTTGCTAAGTAATTATACAAAGTTCAAACTAGCTGTTTTATTTTATGTCATCCAAAGGAAATTGATTATAGTTATGTAAATCAAACTACTGAGACATGGTGCGATATGCCTTTTGGCTCAGACATAGGGACAATACCATTGCACCACAAGATCTTCAGGCAGATGATTATATGATTGGCTTTGTTTAGAAATTACATTTGTTATACACTACAAGTTTCTGGTCAATCATCACAAAGGCTTTTCTATTATCACATTTGTTCATAGAGTTCTAAAATATTAGCTATGGGCAAAATAGAAAGAATCAGTGCTGGATTTTCATTCTCTGATATTAATACTCAAAGGGAATATTTTGGTGGTCTGACTGAATCAAAGTAAATGGAACATTACAGTTTACAGGTTGGGGTCTCCATGTGTAAAATGTGCAGGAAAGAAATTCTCATGAATATTGAACTATTTCCGCAGAAAAGATTGTTAATTGTTTTTTTTCTTTAAGAGTAATACCAGTCTCCAAAATGTTTTCAATTTGTTTAAGATCATTTGGCAAGTTACACTCTCCTGTTTGTGCAGCAGCAATTTCGAAGAATCGTTTCAGTTTTGAGGATAGGTTGAACAAGGTGGGAGTGGTCTCCTTTGAAGAAGCAGTGCAGACATGATGGCTCAAATGGCCTCCTTCAGTGGCATAAGATCCTGATAAGGGCCAGGCTTGAGTAAACATAGATTGAAGCTAGGGTACAGTATCCCAATGCCCTGCCTCAGTTTGTTTATCTAAAGCTCTCAGCTTGGATTCCCTTAGAATCATAGAATCCCTACAGTGCAGAAGCAGGCTATTTGGCCCATTTAGTCCACACTGACCCTCCAAAGAGCATCCCACCCAGACCCAGCCATCCCTGTAACCCCGTGTTTCCCATGGCTAATTCACCTAGCCTGCATATCCCTGGATACCATGGGCAATTTAGCATGGCTGATCCACTTAAACTGTAAATCTTTTGACAGTGGGAGGAAATCTGAGGAAACCCACATGGACATGGGGAGAAAGTGCAAATTCCATACAGTCACCAAGGACGGAATCAAGCCTGGATCCCTGGCATTGTGAGGCAACAGTGCTAACCACCTTGTGATGCAAGTTATACCACCTGAAATTCAACGAGGTTAAATTTCATCTCTACCACTTGGAGAAAGTTGCCCATCCATTGTAGAAACTGTGTGAAAGTCATCCCATTGATATCCATAGGGCAGACAATGGGCAGACAATTCACAATCCACTCTGATGTCCAAACAGATCAATGTTTGGACATCAGAGTTGAAAATGACACTGACTTACAGACCACACACATTGTAACACACTAACTAGATCAGTGCAATTCTAAAATTCATGCTGAACTTTCATACAAAATCCAAATAGTTATCAGATCATAATAACTAAATAAAATGAAACGTTGACTGTCCCGCTGATAATGAGTATACGGGTGAGGATATTTGGGATGGGGGGAGGGAGCATGATGTTTGAGAAAAGCTTACACCATTTATCAATCCTCTCTTGCCTTTGTTCAGAATTTCAGATTGAGAGCAAGGCTTAGTGTAAGTCACACATCTACTTTACATTCTTGCAAAACTAATTTTTCTAATCACCAATGGTTACATTATTTTGCCCTTGAAAAGATGCCCAATTAATAAAAGAAGCTGCTGGTAAGAAATTCTGATTGTAGCTGGTTTTGGACAGTTTATTTCCAAAGTAAGCAATGATATAAATATTAATGCAAAGAGTTGACTTAATCCCATTGGACATTACAGAAAAATAAAGTGCTGGTTGGCATGGTCTGAAGTAAAATCGGAGGCCTTGGTTTTGAGAAAAGAAAACTAAAATGTTCCTTGTAACTTCTTTTGAATCTCTATACCAATAGTTAAGATGTGTAAATATGTCTATTTTTATGTGATTCTTGCATCCATCCAATTAGTACAACTTTGATTTTGCAATTCAGAAATTCGAACCCATTTAACAAAAACCCTGGTTTAAGCAATGAAATGGCAACATTGCAATTCATTCAAATGACTATTCATGTAACTCAGTTGATGGTCAACTGGAGATTAAAAGGATTTTGAGCTAGAGTTCAAAAACTGTTTAGCTGTAACATAGCACCAGTAGTTGTTCAACAGTTTTTGGGTACATGAATCTATGTGAAATACTAAAATGGATGGCATTACTGCTTGGAAGAGCACCAAACGTATATGTAGGAAGACCCAGGCCAATCCAGCAGGAGGAGAAAGTGAGGACTGCAGATGCTGGAGATCAGAGCTGAAAATGTGTTGCTGGAAAAGCGCAGCAGGTCAGGCAGCATCCAAGGAACAGGAGAATCGACGTTTCGGGCATAAGCCCTTCCCAGCAGGAGCACCTTCTTTGTGTAGTAACGAGGCATTGTAGGATTGTCACATTCAATGTAAAGCCATCGATGTGCTCTGAACATCATCACATGGTGTCATGAGCAATTAATGTAATCTTTATTCAGTACTAAAGCTTTAGAGGGCACACACTACAGCTTGCTGTGGACTGAAGAGAGAAATACTTGTGTCAATCAGTATTGTATTGCAGTGTTTTGCTTTGTTAATTTATTTTGTAAATTGGTTAGACTCTTAAATACTTTTTTTTGGCTTCTCCATGCCAGGTCTTTGCCATTCTGCTGAATTAGTAAAGCCTTGGTTCTGTGGAAGAGTTGTCAAGGTGCCAGAGCTGCGTGTTTTCACATCTCCTGCCTGCCTGCTGCAGTCTGTGCCTCCTCGCACATTGTGCAAGCAGCTCCTCTTGCAGAAAGAGAACAGTACGGGGAGTCCAGACAGAAAAGGATATTGTTCAGGGGAAACTGCAGCAGAACCTACAGAGGAGTGAGCAAAACCATCAACATGGGAGCAGCTCATGGCAAAAAGGTAGAGTCCTTTGTTCCTCATCTTGATTTATCATTTTACATAATGAAAGAGGGGTCAGAACTCTTAGCAGCACATAAAATATGGGACTACACTACTAATATCTTATGTGCTGATTGTGAATGATTGCCTATATTGAAGTTAAGTACCAGCTGCCAAGAAGAACTGAAATAAACTGATTGTTATCTGAAAATAGAGAAGTAAGTTGTGGGATTGCATTGCTTTAAGCATGTTCAGTTTAAATGATTAACACAAATGAAGTACGGGTTTTCTTTATGTTTATCAGTAAAAACATTGATTCTTCCCTGATCTATTTTTTTCTCATACTTTGCCTTATTGTCTGGTTTTATCCAATGTAACAGATTGGGCACATTTAAATGTGTGGTATAGGAAACAGGAAAGATTGTGGGTATTGAAAACCCTGAGTTAGAATATTAATAATCTAACATTGGACCTATACTTGCAATTCTTATCTTACTGGCATAGATCTTACTACAATAGAGCTTCCCAAAATAGTGTGATTGTAAGACAGTGAGTATTTGACAAAAAGGGCAAGAAGATTCTGTTGAGTTGGCTGCTTTCCATTTGGCCACTGGTAGGGTGGTATAGCTGCTCATAGATTGAACAAAATTGACTATTTCTGGAGTTCAGATGTTGACTGACCACAGGATCACTTATCCCAGAACATACACTGTCAAAGAGTAGATGACTGGGCAAGATACTAGAGTGGTTCATGCATGTGAAACTGTACCCTGCGAGTAAGTAATGCTTCAGGAGAAGCGAAAGAGAAAACTTGAGGCACGAATTTATCCTATCTACTTTGGCTCATGCTCGATGTAATTTGAAAGCTGAGTGGCTGCTGTTTATGTTCAAAATGTATTTATCTTCAGCCAAATCTATTTTGGCCTCTTCCTGACCTCCCCAACATTACAGATACCAGGCATCAATGAATTTAATTCACTCCAAAAGATATCACGAAACAGAAGAAGACTGCAAAGGCTGTGGGCCCTGACAATGTTCCTGCAATAGTACTGCCGTCTTGTACTCTAGAACGTGCTAAACGAAGCGGTTTCAGTAGAACTACAATACTGATACCTATCTGGCAATGTGGCAAATTGCCCAGGTCTGACCTGTACACACAAAGTAGGACAAATGCAATTGCTTATCAATGTATTCTCAACTATTGACAAAGTGATGACAACAGTGCTAACAGTGGCACTTCCTAAAGATTAACCTGCTCACTGATACTCAGTTTAGGTTCTATCAGGGCCACTCAAATCCCGAACTCATTATAACCTTGATCCAAACATGGTTGAAAAAAGGCTGAACTCCAGACATGACTGCCCTTGACATCAAGGCAAAATTTGACTGAGTGTGGCACTAAGGAGCCCTAATAAAACTGAAGTCCATGGGAATCCAGAGAAAACTAGCACAGAAGAAAATAATGTGGTTATTGGAGGTTAGTCATCTCAATCTGTCATTCAAAACCTGAGTCAAAATCCTGCAACTCCTTCCCTAATTGTATTATGGGTGCCCCTACAACAAATTGACTGCAGCAGCTGAAGAAAGCAGCTCTTTACCAGCTTCACAATGACAATTAGGAATGGTCAATAAACAACACAGCCAGCAACACCCACAACCTTTCAATGAATCGTTTAAAAATATACATTGTAGATGATGGATCTTGCAAGGTCATTGTTTCTTAGGTAATAATTAGGAGTGAGAACTTTTGCCATTTACATGTGCTAAAGTCACTTGTAACGGACATATCCCAATTGAGGTCAATTAATTCAGCATACCTCCAACTGAATATTAAGGGTCTTGTGGTGCAGTGTAGTATCCCTACCTCTGAACCAAGAGGCCTAGATTCAAATTCCACCTGCTTCAGAGGTGTGACATAATATCTCTGAACAGGTTGGTTAGAAAATATCTCAGACTGATAGTCATGGTCAATCAGGAAAGATTGAAGAGGCAGAGTTCTCCAGAGAACAAAACTGAGGGGTGACCTAACAGAAGCCTTTAAAATTATGAAAGGATTTGAAAGGGTGGATACAGAGATATTGGCTACATTTGATGGGACGAATTAAACTAAATACCATAAATTTAAAAGAGTCACAAATAAATTCAGGGGAAACTTACAGTTAAAAGACAGAATCCTGTATCACAAGAAGAAATTGTTGTACATTGCACTTTCATTTTTATGGTTATGAACTCAGCATATCTCCAGACTCATCATGAACAATTGGATGGCAAGTCATTTTGTTAAAAAGACTACATTGTCAATTTGTTAGTATCTGTATAGGCTTTTTAAGACCATCATGCATGATAATTAAAAGACCGAGCACTGTAGATTCATTGAGTTAGCATACTGTCTTTTTACCTCTGATATTTTGGTTTAGATCAAGCTCCAAACAATGTAAAAGTTTCCTTTCTCAACCAGCTGCAAAGTGTTCTAACTGAAATTAATTTAGAGAGTTTTGTTCCAGTTTCTATTGGATATAGCTCAACAGTGTGAAAACAATTTAACTTACCAAATGGGTGTCCTAATTCAGGGAGATTCCAGTCAAGGTTATGAATAACTAAGGCATCACATGTAAAGGTAAAGTCACCGGTGTGCTACCAGACCATAGGGCTGCTCTCTCATTAAAGAGAGACAACTGGTGGCAGTTTAACCTGAGGGTCACCTGAGGTGAGAGGTTAAGAAGGAGAGTCCTTCACGGTAATATCAGATGGTAGAGGAATGGAACCCAGGCTGTTGGCGTTATTCTGCATCGCAAGCCAACCGTCCAGCTGAGTTAGCATTGCAGTCAGAGTCTAGGATTACAGACCTTGTTCTGGCTCGCAAAAGAAGCTTCACTTTGCATCAAGGCCATCTACACCTGATTTGTGAATGTTTGATCTGATACTGACTCTTGGGGCCAATAGAGAAATTGGTGTTTTATTTTGCAACATTGATAATGCTCATTTTTATAATCACAAGTATTTATCAAAATGGTTCCCTGTTTTTATTATAAACTAAAATTCCTCACATATATCAATACTGCTTCTAGAAATGCTCATAATCATACTGTCCCAATAGATACTTTTCATCCTCTTCCTAACTGTATTTCCATATCTTTAGATATTTCTCTGTGTTAAAGATGCTATACAAATGTGCCTTTTCCTTTAGATACTTTTTATTGAACTCATGGGAGTTCACATTTTTTGGAAAAGATGATGGTGAGCTATCAGCCTGAATTTCTGTAGTCCATGGCATGCAGGGACACCTGCAGGGAGTTAGTGACAGTGAAGGAAAGGCAATATAGTTTCAAGTCACGATGATGTGCGGATTCAGTGAGGACTTGCATGTGGCTGTGTTTCCATATACCGGCTGCCCTTGGTGGAGACCATTGGTTTTGAAGGTGCGAGTGAAAGAGCCTTGGTGAGTTACTGCTGTGTATCTTGTAGATGTGAAGTCATTGGAGCTGCACTCATCCAGGAAAGTGGAGAGTATTTCATCCTACTCCTGACTTCTACCTTGAACAGAGTTTGTGCGAAGTAAGTGAGTTAATCACCCCAGAATACCTGAACTCTGACCTGCTCTTGTAACCATATATAGCTGGTCCAGTTCAACTTCTGGTCAATGGTTACTAGCAGGGTGTTGATAATCAGAGTGGTCAGATTCTCTCTTGATGGAAATGGCTGTTATTTGGCACTTGTGTGGTGTGAATATTACTTGCTACACTTATCAGCCCATTCTGATGTTGTCCAGTACTAGCTCATATGCACAAGGACTGTTTAAGAATCTGTGTCGGGAATGATACTGAACATTGTGCAATTATCAGCGAACATGCCCACTTCTGACTAGTGAACGTTCCCAATTCTAACCTTATGATGGAGGGAAGCTTGTCGATGATGGGCTGAAGATGGTTAGACCTAGAATACTACCCTGAGGAACTCCTGCAGAGATGTATTGGGGCTGAGATGATTGAACTTCAGCAAACCACAACCATCTCCCTCTATGTCAGGTGCATGGAGAGTTTTCCCCCTGATACCCATTGACCCCAGTTTTGCAAGGACTCATTGATTTTATCTTCAGTCATTTGCTTTCTTGATGTTAAGTCTCTCTCACCTCACCTCTAGAACTCAGCTCTTTGTCTGAACCAAGGCTGAAATAAGAACCGAAAGAACTGCGGATGCTATAAATCAGAAACAAAAACAGAAATTGCTGAAAAGCTTAGCAAATCTGACAGCATCTATGAAAAAAATCAGAGTTAACGTTTTGGGTCTGGTGACCCTTCCTCAGTTCGGAGGTCTCTGTTCTCAGTTCTTGACAGATGCTGCCAGACCTGCTGAGCTTTTCCAGCAATTTCTGTTTTTGTTTTTGAAGGCTATAATGAGATCAGGAGGTGACTGTCTCTGATGGAACTCAAACCTAGTGTTTGTGAGCAGGTTATTATTTGCAAATGCCATTAAATAACATGTCAACATCTCCTTCCATTAGTTTCCTGATGAGTGAGAGTAGACTGATAAGGTGGTAAGTGGCTGGGTTGGACTTTTCGACTTTCTCAGTATTGGACATACCTGGACCATTTTCCACCTTGTCGGGTAGAATCCAGATGTTGTAGCTGTACTGGAACAGCTTGGCTAGGGGCACAGTTAGTTCTGGAGCATGGGTCTTCAATATTATTACTGGAATGTTATGACTCATAGCTTTTGCAGTTTCTTGATATCGTGTGGAGTGATTTGAATTAGTTAAAGACTAACATCTGTGATCCTGAGGACCTCAGGCAGATGCTGCAATGGATCATCCACTCAGCATGTCTGACTGAAGGTGGATACAATTTCTTCAGATTTGTCTTTTATACTGACGGGCTGAGCTCCCCTCTCATTCAAAATGAAGACTCTTTCTCTTGTTTGGCTGTCAATTTTTAAAAATTTTACAGGTGCTCTCAATTCTAAAAGTTATTTGCACTTAGGCCTAATCCATTTAGCAAAATAAATCTAAGAGGTGATTTAAACCCCTCTCACCGCCACCACCAACACCATGCCCACTAAGGATGTTAAGAATTGAGTCACTGTCCTGCCCTACTGCTGAATGATGCATTCACTCCAATGGTATTTTAACTGTCTTGGGAGGATGCTGCCATTGCTTGTTCAGTGCTTGATGACAATCCAGAAGATCGCTCCCCAAACATATCTTTGTTGGGAATTATTCATGTAAGCCCTTGGCCAAGACTTGTCAGTTCTGGTTCACTGTTGCCCCATCACGGATGATGGATCTAAAAGCAAATTGGGCATTAAGTGAGACTCAGGAGTTACCTTGGCAAGCTTGGGGTGAGATTAATTCTCATTTACTGGATCCACACTTGCTCTTCACCTCCAGTTAGATTAGATTAGATTTCCTACTGTTTGGAAACAGGCCCTTCGGTCCAACAAGTCCACACCGACCCTCCGAAGAGTAACCCACCCAGACTCATTTCCCTGTATTTCCCCTTGACTAATACACTTAATACTAGGGGCAGCAGTGAGGCAGCAGTGCTAACCACTGAACCACCATGCTGCCCCCAAATTAGGGAGCATAATTTTGACATTTTGTGAACTAGCCCAAAATAATGCAATTAATTATCCTTTAGGATGTTTATCTTGTGTTGAATAAATAAGACCATAAGACCATAAGACATAGGAGCGGAAGTAAGGCCATTCGGCCCATCGAGTCCACTCCGCCATTCAATCATGGCTGATGGACAATTCAACTCCACTTACCCGCATTCTCCCCGTAGCCCTTAATTCCTTGTCACATCAAGAATTTATCAATCTCTGCCTTGAAGACATTTAGCGTCTCAGCCTCCACTGCACTCCGCAGCAATGAATTCCATAGGCCCACCACTCTCTGGCTGAAGAAATGTCTCAGCATTTCTGTTCTGAATTTACCCCCTCTAATTCTAAGGCTATATCCATGGGTCCTAGTCTCCTTGCCTAATGGAAACAATTTCCTAGCATCCACCCTTTCCAAGCCATGTATTATCTTGTAAGTTTCTATTAGATCTCCCCTTAATCTTCTAAACTCCAATGAATACAATCCCAGGATCCTCAGCCGTTCCTCGTATGTTAGACCTACCATTCCAGGGATCATCCGTGTGAATCTCCGCTGGACACGCTCCAGTGCCAGTATGTCCTTCCTGAGGGATGGGGACCAAAACTGGACACAGTACTCCAAATGGGGCCTAACCAGAGCTTTATAAAGTCTCAATAGCACAACGTTGCTTTTATATTCCAACCCTCTTGAGATAATTGACAACATTGCATTCGCTTTCTTAATCACGGACTCAACCTGCATGTTTACCTTTAGAGAATCCTCAACTAGCACTCCCAGATCTGTACTTTGGCTTTACGAATTTTCTCACTGTTTAGAAAGTAGTCCATGCTTGTATTCTTTTTTCCAAAGTGCAATACCTCTCATTTGCTCACATTGAATTCCATCAGCCATTTCCTGCACCACTCCTACAAACTGTCTAGATCCTTCTGCAGCCTCCCCACTTCCTCAGTACTACCTGCCTGTCCACCTAACTTTGTATAATCAGCAAACTTCACTAGAATGCCCCCAGTCCCTTCATCCAGATCATTAATATATAACATGAACAGCTGCGGCCCCAACACTGAACCCTGCGGGACACCGCTTGTCACTGGCTGCCATTCCGAAAAAGAACCTTTTATCCCAACTCTCTGCCTTCTGTCAGACAGCCAATCCTCAATCCATACCAGTGGTTCACCTCAAACACCATGGGCCCTCACCTTGCTCAGCAGCCTCCCGTGTGGCACCTTATCAAAGGCCTTTTGGAAGTCTAGATAGACCACATCCACTGGGTTGGATCCAAAAAGGAAAAATGTGCAGCGGGAAAAGAGAAGTGAAAGGATGAATTGGACAACTCATTCCATGAGCTAGCACAGACACAAGGAGCCAAATGGTCACCTTCTGGACTTAACATTTACTACTGAATAAAATAAGTATTCTTCTAGTTGGGGCATGAGACTTGCAGTTGTTCCATTCACAATTACTTCTGCCATGTATTCATTCAGCCAATTTAGATAAATTTTCAAATGGTTTTCAAGGCACTGGTAGAGACAAGTGAGTATTAGAGTATTTTCTGATTCTTTTTATTCACTCATAGAATATGGGTGTCACTGGCTGTGCCAGTATTTATTACCCATCCCTAGATGCCCTTAAGAAGGCGCACTGAGCTGCCTCCCTGAAACACTGTTTAGTAGGGATTTCCTCACAATGCTGTTAGGAGTCATGGTCACAAGATAACAGATATTCCCAAGGCCCCCTGTGATGCTGGCTGGTACAGAAGGATACGCAGCTTAATTTTCCTTGTTTCCTTTCGCAAGCCCAAAGATTTTGTTTGCCTCCTGCTTTATACTGAAAAGACAGAAACATTGGATGAAATCTTCTGCTTTTATTAATGGTGAGCTTGGAGGCAGTAAAGAAATTTCATTGAGTTGAGGCAGGTACATTAACAACATTTAAAAGGCATTTGGACATGGGTAGGAAACGTTTTGAAGGATAAGGCCAAGTGCAGGGAAATGGGATTATTGTGGAGGGACATTTTGGTTGGCATGGACCAGTTTGGGCCAAAGGGCCTGTCTCTGTGCTGTAGGATTCTACGACTCTGAGTGGAATTGTGATGTACTTGAACCCATTGCTTTCCCACAGCCACCATAAGTATGTTTTGGGTGGGAAGGCCCACATTCAACCTCATCAGCAATTACGTGGTTCATTAATGATCATTAAGGGCCTCATCCTGACCTATGTATTGTTTTGTTCCATGATCCTGGCACGCTGGTGTGTAGGAGCCATAGTCTCCCCATAGTACCACTGATAATGACGTGCTGACCTTCCATTTGGCCAGCAGCTCTCAGTGGGTGAGTCTTCCACACACCCCCATTCTTCCCTACCCCCTTCCCAAGTATCCTGATTCAAGGGAAAGACCCAATGGCGGCCTCACCATTGCCTGATTAGTTTGTGGTTTGGTTGGCTTTCTGGAAAAGAGGCAACACAGGTCTCTCACCAGCTCTCCCACAGACTAGACCCCTGACACTTCAACAGCTTCCAAAGCATAGTGTTTCCTGACTCCAAGTGAGGAATAGCTAACAAAAGCCTGGTATTTGAATGTACAATGGGATTTCTGTCTGCAGTGCAACTCAAGTCAATTGAAGGAGTTAAAGGAAGTAATGGATTCAGAGGTCAGATGATGTGTGTGTGTACTGCTCCAGATTTGTTCCTATGCTTTGAGGTAATCCAAACCTCATGACTACATTGCTGCTTTTAGCTTCCTCCGACTTATCCTTTTTTTTGCTGAAAGATAAAAATCCAATGTAAGCATGAACTGAACACTAAAAAAGCAAGTAAAATCAAAGAGAAATTGGAAGCCTTTTTAGAACTCAAAATAAGAATTTAACAATTGAGAATCAGACAGACCACGTTTTGTTCTCTATCTTATTAGCTTATTGTCCCACTGCAGTAATTTAAAAATATTTCATATTTCACTGGTGCAGAATGAATCATCTGTAGAATTATTATATTAGCTCAACGCTCCCATACTTTATTGTGTGATTCATTAATTAATCATCCAGGTTATCAAGTTAGTGCATTAAATCGATCTTGTAGATGTTTACATGACTGATGCATTCTCTCGTTCTCAATCAAAGTCAAAACGTGAGTTTTTTTTTATTCCAGCTCTTTCCAAGAACTCTGCAGCAGATCCTCACCTTGCCGGCTTCCCCTCAAAGAACACTTCGTCATTTCCCTTCCCCCACCCCAGCAACTCTAACATACTCCTCCCCAGAATCTCTACTCCTCCCCAGAACCTCCACCTTGCTTTTGCCCTTCCCCAGAACCTCCACCTTGCCCTCTCCCCATCCCTCTCCCTAGAAATTCCAGTCTCCCAGAAACCCCACCCTGCTCTCTCCCTTCCCCAGAAACCCCACCCTACCCTCTCACCCTCCCAAGAAGCTCCATCCTGCCCCTTCCCCCGAATCTCTACCTTTCGCCCTCCCCAGAAACTCCACCTTGCCCCCTTAAGTGTTATATCAGTTTTGTCTCTAACACCCTTAAAGGCACTGAGTTCCAGATTCTCACCACCCTCTGGGTGAAAACATATTCCTCACATCCCCTCTAAACGTCCTGCCCTTTGCCTTAAATCTATGCCCCTGGTCATTGATCCCTCCACCAAGGGGAAAAGTACATTCCTGTCTGCCTTATCTATGTCTCTCATAATTTTATACATCTCAGTCATGTCATCCCTCAGTCTTCTCTGCTCTAAGGAAAATCGCCCCAGTCTATCCAATCTTTCTATTATTAAAACTCTCCAGTCCAGGCAACATCCTGGTAAAGTAGCTCTGCACACTCTCCAATACCATCACAACCTTCCTATAATGTAGATGCCAGAACTTCCACACAATACTCTAGTTGTGGTGGACCAATGTTTTATACAGTTTCAGTATAACCTTCTAGCTCTTAAATTCGATGTTTTGGACAATGAAGGCATGAATCCCATATGAGTTCCTAACCACTTTATCTACCTATCATGTTACATTAAGAGAAGGGTGAACATGACCACCAAGGTCACTCTCATCCTTGGTGTTCACTATGTACTCACTTACCCCCTTGTTTGTCCTGCTCAAGTCCACCACCACACACTTATCCAGATTAACCTCCATTTGTTGCTTATCTGCCCATCTGACCAGCCTGTCTGTACCCTCCTGTAAAACTAACGTTATCCTCTTCACTATTTAGCAACCCACCAATTCTAATGTCATCCGCAAACTTACTGACCAACTTTCCGATATTCAAGTCTAAATCATTTATATATAGCACAAACAGCAAAAGGCCAAATGCTGATCCCTGCAGAATCCCACTGGACACAGGCTTCCAGTTACAAAAACATCCCTTGACCATCACCCTCTCCTTCCCGCCAATTCTGCATCCAATTAGAAAACATTCCTTGCATCCCATAGGCTCTTACCTTTGCTATCAGTCTCCCATGTGGGACCTTATTGAATTATTAGACTCATCAAATGCACTGTCCTCAACTACATACCTGGTTAATCAAGTTGGTCAGAAATGATGTCTCCTTTATCAAAACAATGCTGACTGTTTTTGATTAATCCCCATCTCTCCAGATGCAGATTAATTGTGTCCCTAAGAATTACTTCCAATAGTTTCCTCACCACTGAGGTTAGACCCACCAGCCTGTAGTTTCCTGGTTCATCCTTTGCTCTCTTCTTGAATAACTCCCTTCAGTCCTCTGGCACCTCCCCCAAAGCCAGAGAGGAATTGTAGTGTTTTGTTTTTCCAACAGCATGATGTCAACATCATTTCAACAAAGTGAATAAAGGGGTTAAACGTTGGTCAAAGGATCAAAGAGCTGAACCTTCACTAAGAGGTATTACCGTAGACTTTGATTTAATTGCCTTAAAAATTGTCAAATTAAAATGCTAAACAAAAAGAAATCCAAAACAATGAGCCTATCTTGATGGCATAGACAGTTGGTATTGTTCCAATGTTTTAAATGGGAACTTGGAAACAATTTCATGCAACATAGCCATTTTATTCACATTTAAAGCATAATCGAATTCATTGACAATGGGATAGATATGTTTATAGACTAAGAAAATTGAATAATAATAGCTCAGTAAAATTACATTGGAATGTATTTTACATGAAAACACACATAAACACAAGAATCAGTTTCAGGATGAAACCAATCTGCCCTTTGAGCCAAGCCATTTCATCGGAACATGGCTGATGGCATCAACTCCACTCTCTTCCCTGACGCCATAATCTTTACTCACTAGTTCATTAAAAATATGTCTAACTCATCTTTGAATTTATTCAGTGATCCAGCACCTGTTGCTCGCTGGGGAAGAGAATCCCACAGTCTATTGACCCTCCATCTCTTTAAACTGCCAGTCAAACTGTGAACGCAGAATTTCAGATGAGATAAATATACCTTCTGAAATTCAGCCAAGAATTCATAATGATATAATAGCCATTGTGGAAATGTCTAAAAAGAAATTAGAACTGCAGATCCAAATGATAATTTATTTTCTAACCTGAACTAAATGACATTTAGATTGAAGTAGACCAGCAGAGTGTTTTTCTTAATTTTCACTGAGAATTTGTCTGTTTGGTCATGTTTAAAAGGTAGTTTTAACAATTCAGATCATGATACTCAACCAGACCTTATTCAACTTTCAAGAGCATTTACATCTACTCCATCAATTTGTAACTTTCACTCTGCAGTTTAAATCCATACAACAGTCAAAAAGGGTATTTTGAAACTCAATGCCAAGTTCTAAAAACCTTCCTGAGTTTGAGATTTTTTAAAATCAATCAACCCAAGTCCCTTTTCCCCTAAGCAAAAATGGGACATGTCAGAAATGAAAGCAGGAGCTCTGCCTATTTATGAGGGTTCTAATGAGAAAGTAAGTTATAAGCAAAGGGAATATAGATAGTTTATGTTGTTTAGATAAAAATGTGGCCGATATGATGTAATGTGAGATAGCATGAACTTATCCACTTTGGTCAGGAAATAGCAAAGCAGAACATTTAAGAAGATGTGAGATGAGTAAATGTTAGTATTCAGTGGTAATTGGGGGTTATGGCAGCCCATCAATCACAGCAAGTTAGCAAAGAGGTAGAACAACTGATTAGCAGGGCAAAACCCTGATTGGAAAGGATGGGAATACAAAATTAAGGTAGTCTTTCAATTATGTGCAGATTTGGTGAGAAAACATTGAGAATATTTATGCAGCTTTGATCTTCTGATCTAAGGAGGAGGTGCAAAAAAGAATTCACTAGATGTAAAGGCTGTTTTAAGATGAAAGATTAATTAGAATGGGCCTATATTCTCCACAACAAAAATGAGAAGTGATCTCATTGAAACAGAAAAGGTTCTGAAAGAGCTTGACAGGGTGGTTGTTGAATGGCTATAAATCCTGACTGAAGCATCCTGAGCAAGTTTGAGGGCTGGACTTTCCAGCAAGATGAAGGAGGCAGAATGGAAAATGAGTGAGCCATCTCATCTGAATTAATCAAATGCTGGACATTCTATCAGTGGCTAGTGGGAAGGCAGTTATCAGTGCGACAGTGGCTAGTGGGAAGGCAGTTATCAGTGCGACAGTGCCTAGTGGGAAGACAGTTATCAGTGCAACAGTGGCTAGTGGGAAGGCAGTTATCAGTGCGAGTGGCTAGTGGGAAGGCAGTTATTAGTGTGACAGTGGCTAGTGGGAAGGCAGTTATCAGTGCAACAGTGGCTAGTGGGAAGGCAGTTATCAGTGCGACAGTGGTCTCACCCCAATCTGGAGTTTAGCAAAGGTTATTATCTATAGAATGGTAAACAGAATTCAGTAACAGCTACAAGTTTAAAGACCCCCTAGTCTCTCTGAATCTCTCTATTTTGGCCAACTCAGAAACTGCAATAAATGTAGTCAAAAATCACAAAGACATTGTTGTCATGTTCACAAACGGAATCTGCTCCTTTATGCATGATTTTAGTGACAGGTCTTTACTCCTGCCCTCTTGGCATTCCTCTACAAGCTACCGTAAAGCACTTCTTAATATTTTCCCATCTGATGCATGAGAAATGCCACAAAAGATTGTGCACAAGTGGCTCTTTAACAAGCTTAATAACTTGTTAATTGGCCATTTCAAAATGGCAGACAGGCTTCTGATTTTGGCATCTGTTCACCTTCCATTATTTCTGAGACTGGCTTAATGACATTGCCTTGTCACCCAATATTTTCTGTTAGCTTGGTGCAGTGCAGGTTGGTCTTAAGCGGTGTTAGCCCGCTCTTTATGCAGTTTCAGAATAAGGAGTTGGTCATTTAGCACTGAGATGACAAGAAACCTCTTCACTCAGAGCAAGATGCTTCTTTGGTGTGCTTGAGTATTGAGTTGACTGAGTGTCTACAAAACCAAAGTCAATATTGTTTTGGATCCAAAAGAAAATGAAGCAAATGGGAACAGGGCAGGAGAGTAGAGTTGATTTAAAAGTTCAGTGTCATCTCATTGGACTGCAGAAGAGATTTGCTGGATAATGAAGCCTGGTTCTGTTCCTATTTCTTACCTTCTCATGACCCATAGCTCCTGAGAAATTGTGCACTGCATGTTATGTTGCCATTTAAAAACATATTCATGGATATAATGGGGATGGTGTCATAGCTAAGAATCAGACATTTATTCACAGCTGCAGAATTCCATTCCAATGTGATTTACAACTATCAGGAAAGCAGCAATATTAGGGACTATTGACTAAGAAGGGGAATAAAGCCTCTGGTGTTGAAGAGGAAACAGCAGTCCAGAGTTTGTGATAAAAATAGCAACGAGTTTATCAATTCTCACCATTAACGATTCAATTGGACAACAGCTATCAAGTGACTGCATGTAAGTAAACTAAGAATTCATTAAATTGTTGTAGGAGAAGCAATGGTCGTCCACTCCACAGCCTTCACTAAGTCATTACCTCTCCAAGAGACTGGGTTGAAATGAATGGAAAACCATTAGGTTGCTGTACTTCAAGAGTAGATATCCAATAAACAGGCCAGAAAATGTTAAGGTTTGTCTGTGTTAATGTAAGTAAACTATTAACAGCATGACACAATTCTTAATTCCTGACAACAATCTCTTGAGCATTGAAAGATAACTTGTGCAAATCCTTCAGATTTTAATCATTGGAAAAAAAAAGCTAATTTTTATTTTGCACCTTTTCTTCTTCTTTCATTTCTCTCTTAAGTATGACATGCCATTTTTATTTTGTCTACCCCACACATTCAGTTTCCTTTCCTAACCAACACTTCTTGGTTACGTTGTATCAGGACAAAATTCAATACTCCCAAAGATAGGTGCAGGGATCCACTCCACCTCATTGAAATGCGTATGGCTGGCCAACTTTCCAGCCAGCATTAACCACGCTGTTTAATAATTGGGTGTGTCATGAAGGGAGCTAATATTGTGAGTGGCTAACACCGCTTAAGACTAACCTGCACTGCACCAAGCTAACAGAAATACCTTAAAAAAAGGAGGTTCACTGGATAATTAGAAATTATGGTTGCACAGGGATTTAGGAAAGAATGGGAATGGCAGAATATCAAGTTCCAATGTATTTGGACACTGTTTTGGAAGTCTGAGTGGACAGGTGAAATGAAGGAGATGTGTCCTTTGTATTCACAAGGGCAAAACATACCCTTTATACCCATTCAAAAGGTTGTGGAAACAGATAACCCTTACAGTCAATGCTAGGAGTCAAGCCTCCAGGATCTGGATGCATAAGAATTTCAATGACATTGTGTGAATGGTAAAGGTAAGTAAATGCATCTTCAGTATGGCATGGTGGTTCAGTGGTTAGCACTGCTCCTCACAGCAACAGGGACCTAGTTTCGATTCCAGCCTTGGACAACTATCTGTGCAAACTCCACACATTCTTCCTGTGTCTGCATGGGTTTTCTTCGGGTGCTCCGTTTTCCTCCCACAGTCCAAAGACAAACAGATTACATGGATTGGCCATGCTAGATTGCCCGTAGTGTTCAGGGTTGTGTAGGATAGGAAGATTAACCATGGAAAATGCAGAGTTACAGGGATAGGGTTAGGGGTGGGTTTGGGAGGGATGCTATTCAGAGGGTCGGTGTGGATTTGATGAGCCAAGTGGCCTGCCTTCATACTGTAGGGATTCTATGATTCTATAAAATGCTACATTCAACCAGCTACACAATTAGCATCAACTACTGCTGAAGTCACAAAACCTCCATCACTCAGTACCAGCAATCTTTATCATTCAGATGTCACCAACTCGATAGAGACCAGTAAAGTGTTAACTTTTATTTTAAATCTTAAAAATCCAGAAATTTACTGCAAGAATGAAGCCACAAGGTAGGTAGTTAAAATCCAATGTATTTTATTTCATAAAAGTCACACAATAAGAAAATTAGTAATTACACTCCATTATAAATTGTCAGTACATTAACGATATTACAAGTACAATGATAACAAATGCTTTTACTGTAAAACAAATTTCTTAACTCAACAATCCTTCTCCACTCATTTGGCATACACCCCAATATATGTCCCAAGATATTTGTTAGAAATTGGAAGATTGAGCATTTGGCCTGAGTACTCTTTTAAATATCTGTATAAGGGCTTTGCTTTCTTGGATTTTCTGCTTACTTCTGGCAAAGTTGTCATTTTAAATGTCTTCCAACAGTCCGATGATTGTCGACTCCCAAATCACACCAAGCACCGCAACTGTCTTAATTGTAGAGACCTTGAGTCAAAACTCTCCTGGTTTGAATATTTTGTAACTCTGGAGTTTTCTCTCTCTCGCTGTGTCTGTCTCTCTCTTTCTCTCTCTCTCGCTGTGTCTGTCTCTCTCTCTCTCCACCTCTCCTCTCCACTTCTCAAGTTGGCTATCCCAGAAGTCCAATCACCGCTATAGGGGCAGCACCCTGCCTCACAGTGCCAGGGACTTGGCTCGATTCTAGCCTTGACTGACTGACTGTGTGGAGTTTGCACATTCACCTGGATTCCCTTCGGGTGCTCCAGTTTCCTCCCAGAGTCCAAAATGTGCAGTTTAAGTGGATTGACTGCTGTAAAGTGGTAAATTGTAAATTGTCATGGTAAATTACATAGAACGTTACAGCGCAGTACAGGCCCTTCGGCCCTCGATGTTGCGCCGACCTGTGAAAATAATCTAATGCCCATCTAACCTACACCTTTCCATTATTATCCTTATGTATGTCCAATGTCCATTTAAATGCCCTTAATGTGGGCAAGTCTACTACTATTGCAGTCAGGCTGTTCCTAAGGCTAATAGCATGCTGGCCTTCATAACAAGAGGAATTGAGTATAGAAGCAAAGAGGTGCTTCTGCAGCTGTACAGGGCCCTGGTGAGACCACACCTGGAGTACTGTGTGCAGTTCTGGTCTCCAAATTTGAGGAAAGACATTCTGGCTATTGAGGGTGTGCAGCATAGGTTCACGAAGTCAATTCCTGGAATGGCGGGACTACCTTACACTGAAAGACTGAAGCGACTGGGCTTGTATACCCTTGAGTTTAGAAGACTGAGAGGGGATCTGATTGAGACGTTTCAGATTACGAAAGGATTGGACACTCTGGAGGCAGGAAACATGTTTCCGCTGATGGGTGAGTGCCGAACCAGAGGACACAGCTTAAAAATACGGGGTAGACCATTTAGGACAGAGATGAGGAGAATTAAGGAGGAGTTGGATAGAGCTCTCAAAGATAGTGGAATCCAGGGTTATGGAGATAAGGCAGGAACAGGATACTGATTAGGAATGATCAGCCATGATCATATTGAATGGCGGTGCAGGCTCGAAGGGCTGAATGGCCTACTCCTGCACCTATTGTCTATTGTCTATTGTCTACTCTCTGAGTGAAAAAACTACCCCTAATGTCTGTCCTAAACCTATCACCCCTCAATTTAAAGCTATGTCCCCTTGTGTTAGCCTTCACCATCCGAGGAAAAAGGCTCTCACTGTCCACTCTATCTAACTCTCTGATTATTTAAATGTCTCAATTAAGTCACCTCTAAACCTTCCTGCTTCAATGAAAACACCTCAGTTCCCTCAGCCTTTCCTCATTAGACCTTCCTTCTATAGCAGGCAACATCCTAGTAAATCTCCTCTGAACCCTTTCCAAAGCTTCCACATCCTTCCTATAATGCAGTGACCAGAACTGCAGCAATACTCCAGGCGCAGCTTTACCCATGTCTTGTACAGCTGAAGCATGACCTTGTGGCTCCTAAATTCAATCGCCCTAACAATGAACATAAACACACCATATGCCTCTTAACAACCCTATCAACCTGTGTGGCAGCTTTCAGGAATTTGTGCACCAGGACACTGAGATCTCTCTGTTCATCGACACTGCCAAGAATTTTACCATTAGCCCAGTATTCTGCATTCCTGTTATTTCTTCCAAAGTGAACTGCCTCACACTTTTCTGCAAGAAACTCCATTTGCCACTTCTCAGTGCAGTTTTGCATCTTACCTATGTCCCTCTGTAACCCACAACACCCTTCCGCACTATTCACAACTCTGCCTACCTTCGTGTCATCTGCGAATTTACTAACCCATCCTTCTACGCCCACATCCAGATCATTTATGAAACTGACAAACAGCAGTGGCCCCAAAACAGATCCTAGCACCACACCACTGGTAACTGAGCACCAGGATGAACATTTCCCATCAACCACCACCCTCTGTCTTCTTTCAGCTAGCCAATTTCTGATTCAAATAGCTAAAGCACCTTCAATCCTGAAAATATGTATTTTGTGCAATAGCCAACCGTGTGAAACTTTATCAAATGCCTTACTGAAGTCCATATACACCACATCAACCGCTTTACCATCATCAACATGTATTGTCACCTTCTCAAAGATCTCAATAAGGCTAGTGAGGCACAACCTACCCTTCACAAAACCGTGTTGACTATCCCTAATCAAATTATTCCTTTCCAGATGATTATAAATCCTATCTCTTATAACCTTTTCCAACACCTTACCCACAACCGAAGTAAGGCTCACCGGGCTATCCAGACTCCCCTTCTTAAACAAGGAAACAACATTAGCTATCCTCCAGTCTTCTGGCACTACTCCTGTCAACAATGATGACATGTAGCTCAAAGCCAAGGGCTCTGCAATTTCTTCCCTGGCTTCCCAGAGAATCTGAGGATAAATCCCATCCAGCCCAGGGGTGATATCTATTTTCAGGTCTTCCAAAACCTCCTCTTTGTCGATCTCAATCCATATAATCTTGTAGCCTGTATTTCCATTGTCGCTAACATCCCCTTTTTCCAATGTGAATGTCAATGTAAATTGCCCCATAGGGTCCAGTGATGTGCAGGTTGGGTACATTGACTACTGTAAAATGGTAAATTGTAAATTGCCATGGTAAATTGCCCCATAGGATCCAGTGATGTGCAGGTTGGATGGATTAGCCACTGTAAAATACGGCGTTGTGGGGATAAGGGTAGGGGAGTGGGTCTGGGTAAGATGCTCTTTAGAGGATCATTGCAGACTCAATGGCCCAAATGGCCTGTACTGCACTGTAGGGATTCTATGGTTTTTCTTGGAGTTTTGCGGTTCCCAGAGGGTTGAACTCTTTTACAACATTTCAAGAGATGCTTCCTGCAGCAAGCTTGATCTAAACTAAAAACTAATAAGAATTTAGACTCATGCTATCATGTCTATATTAGACTAACACCCCCTCTCCCACAGCTGTTAAATTGACTAACTTGAAGTTATTGCTTGAGACCAGAGCCACGCTGGCAATTACTATGATCAACTTGTTGTTGACATTTTCCTATCGTTCATCTCTGAAGTAACTTATCATATGATCACTTAATGGAAGCAAGCTGCAGTAAAGCTCCTTCCTAAACATGGTGGTGACCAGGACAGGGAGCTACTTTGGTTGTGATCTAGGCAGAGCTTTGTCAGATTCAGTGAAGTTGATTTTGGAGGCATTTTGCCTGATTGGTTTTGTGGCTGTCATCAATAAGTAAACTAACATTTGTTCAATGGATCTTCAGAAGCATTGCTGTCAAAATTTCTTTGGCTCTCTCTTGTGTCTCTGAAACACAGTCCATGTCTCTCCGCATTACAAGAATGTGGTGATGACAGTAGCTCTATATCCTAATTTGGAGATGCTGCTGTTGGACTGGGGTGTACAAAGTTAAAAATCACACAACACCAGGTTATAGTCCAACAGGTTTAATTGGAAGCACACTAGCTTTTGAAGTGTCGCTCCTTCATCAGGTGATAGTGGAGAGCTCAATCCTAACACACAGAATTTATAGCAAAAATACATCACACTGTAAATTTTTGCTATAAATTCTGTGTGTTAGGATTGAGCTCTCCACTATCACCTGATGAAGAAGCGATGCTCCGAAAGCTAGTGTGCTTCCAATTAAACCTGTTGGACTACAACCTGGTGTTGTGTGATTTTTATCTCTATATCCTAAGACTTCCATTGACTTAATACATCCCACACAGTGTGACTACCTTCAAAAATATATGCCCATGAACTCCAAGGTCTGTGTGTCGATGCACATTCTTTAGATGAATGCTATAATGTCAATAATATAATAAAACAAAGAACTGCAGACGCTGGAAATCTGAACCAAAAACAGAAATTGCTCAGAGAAACGCAGAATTTGTGGGGAGAAAACAGAATTAAATTTTTGAGTCCAGTGATTCTTCATTAGAACCATAATGTCTATATTAGACTTGCATCCCCCACCCCAGCCACTGCCCCCACATGGAATTTAACTGTCTAACTTGTAGTTACTAGGAATGCCTTTGAACCCTTTCTTGAACAAGGTGTTATATTTGCCACTTTCTCATCTTCTGACACCTGCCCTATACATAGGGTAGACTGAAGTGCTATATCATTTGATAGCACAGTTGACAATACTTTTATAATGCCTTACTGCTGCTGAAGCAAGGCTAACTGGGTGCTCATTGACCAAAATGTGTGGTTCTACTTGCTCTCGGTACGGAATACCTAGTCAACTTTCCACTCTGTCAGGTGGATATCAGTGTTGCTGCTGTACTGGAGTAGCTTGCTTGGGAGCATATGGCTAGATCAAAGTACAGGAATTTTGGCCCTACTAACCAGAGTGTTGCAATGTGAGACAACAGAAACTGAACTGAAATATTGAAATGCAGAGTTATGTAAACCAAATTAAACTGGCCAGTATCTTCATGGAACAAGTGCCTGCATTCTTTCCATTATTCACATGAAGAAAGTGAAATTAATTGAGATGGAATATCTATGCTCTAATGACTTCAATAACAATTGATTTCACCAAATAGATAGCATTACAGAGAACAAATTGTGCATATGTTGAGTCTAAATCTGCTCTAAAAATACATACTGAATTGTGATTAATGTTAATGTACTGCAATAAACTTTTCCAATTTTTGCTGTCCTTGCATTACATTTTATAGAACTAAATTCATGGAAAGAGAACAACATAAATTGACTAGCATCAAAGACATGGAAAACTAAGCTGTATTCACTGGATCAAAGAATGTCAGAGAAGAACCAGGAAATATATTCAATATTTTGTAGGTGTTTCAGAAAGAACATAGTCAAAGAGGTTTTTTTTGCTAGTAATTAATTGGTAACAGAATGGCATAAACTTGAGATTAGAATTAGAAGAAAAACAGAGATTAGCAATATGCCCTTCATGCATCATCTTACATTATCACTTGTAATTATTAAAGTTAAAATGCAATATTTAAGAAGGGATAACACAGAGAAATATTGAAGGTACAAATAAATTGGATTAGCTTTGATGTAGAGCAAGCTCTGGAAAAGGCACAATGAGCAATAAAGCTTCCTTTTGTGTTGACATTTTTATGTGGGTGAGACACAATGAAATAACTGACTGATAGAATGTCAAAGGAATTTTGCCACAATGCAGTATTTCAAAGGAACCTATGTCCACGGTAACAGCACAGTAAATTGGAAGTGCAACACAATGACTGATAATAGCATGAAAAATATAATTTTGCTCAGACATTATGGTGATTTACACTGCAGTCTTATTAGCATGAATACTGCAATAAATGATCACCTCAGGACTGTTAATGACCACAATGGACAGCAAACAATGTAATCTCTGAGCTATAATCTTGAGTAGGAATATATTTCTATGCAGTCAATCAGTTGTCAGAGAATTCAAGTATCAAGGTGAGGAAGTGAAATAATATTGAATCAATCCATATTTAGGAGGAAAGTTCTATACTTTGTAATTGTAATTATTATTAAATTCTGCTTGGAATTAATTAAAACTGTGTTTTGCACTATATTATCTGAATACACATTACCTTGGTGAATCTAATATCATTTAGAGAAGGAAGTCTGCCACCCTTACCTGGTCTGGCCTACAAGTGACTCCAGACTTACATCAATATGGATGACTCTGAAAAGATTCAGCGATCCCACTGAGTTGTACCATGCTGCTACAAATTGTAAAGAAAAAAACATTCGGATAAGAAATGTTTGGAGGAATATGGGTCAAGTATAGGCAGCTGGAACCAGTTTAATTTGGAATTGTGATTGACATGGACTAGTTGGACCAGGGAATCTGTTTCCATGCTATATGGCCCTGCATGCTATATGGCCCTGCAACTCTGACTACAGCCTGGTGTTCTGAAGAAGATAGTTGAGGAGATTGTTTGCCATCATTGAGATGTCATGCTGAGATGTCATGCTGTTGAGATGTCATGCTGTGGCTGTACAGGACATTGGCGAGGCCGCTTTTAGAATGCTGTGTTCAATTCTGGTCACCATTCTATAGGAAAGATGTGGTTAAGCTTGAGAGGGTAAATAAAAGTTTTACAGGGATGTTGCCAGAACTGGGTGTTTTGAATTATAAGGAGAGGCTGAATAGGCTGGGTCTTTTTTGCCCTGGAGCATTAGAGGCTGACAGTGACCTGAGGAGGTTTATAGAATCATGAGAGGCCTGGATAAGGCGAACAGCCAAAATCTTTTCCCTGGGGTGGGAGAGGCCAAAACTAGGGGGCATATATTTCAGGTGAGAAGGGAAAGATATAAAAGAAACTTCAGAGGCAACTTTTTCATGCAGAGGGTGGTGCGTGTATGGAATGAGCTGTCAGAGGAAGTGATGGAGTCTGGTACAATTGCGACATTTAAAATGCATCTGGATGGGTATATGAATAGAAAGGGTTTAGAGGGATATGGGCCGGGTGCTGGCAAATGGGGCTAGATTAGGTTTGGATACCTGGTCAGCGTGGACGAGTTGGACTGAAGGGTCTATTTCCATGCTGTGCATCTCTATGGCTCTAAAGAAATGAAACTGGATGGACCACTTAGAAACTTGGATATAGGCACTGGAAACACAGCTGTGTTGACCCCACAAAGTTTCCATACCAACATCTATGAGCTCGAGCCAAAATTGGGAGAGCTGTCCCATGGACTAGTGAAGTAGCTGCCCGGCATTGTCTGTAACGCATGCTTCCATGAATATGACTAAGTTTCAGACATCACCATTCCTGTCCGATCAGCAAGACAGACTCACTGAATGTGGGGGAAGGGCCAGAGTGCACGGTGGTATACAAATGGGAGAGACTTGCCCTAGGAGTCCAGATATTAACTCCAGACCCCATGTAAGCTCATGACATCTGGTCAACAATGGACAAGGATACATCCTGCTGATTACTACCAACCAGTACTGTCTGCTGATAAATCAGCACTCCTCAAGTTGAGCACCACTGAGAGAAAAAACTGAGAGTGACAATGTCAAGAATGTACTCTGCGTGGGGAACCTCAATGTCCATCACAAAGCATTTCTTGGAGCTAAACTGCTAATGATGCTGGTCAAGACCTAAGGGCCACAGCTGCTAGACTGAACCTGAGGCAAGTGGTGAGGGAACCAATGAGAGGGAAAATTCTACTTAAACATGTCCTCACTAATCTACCAGTAGCAGATGCATTGGTCCAATACTGCACTGGTAGGAGTGACCAGGCATATTCCTCATGGAGACATATGAGTATACAAAATAGGAGCAGAAGTAAACCATTTGGCCTCTTCAGCCTGTGCCATTACATGATAAGATCCTAGCTGATCTGTTTGATGTTTCAAATTCCACATTCTTCTCTACCCACCATAACCCTCGATTCCCCGGTCTAATACAAATCTATCCAACTCATTCTTAAAACTATTCTGAAATGCATTCCCACTTCATATTCAATTCCTTTCGTAAGAAGGAATAAATGTCCATTTCACCTTCTTGATTACACGCTGCACTTGCAAAATTACCTTTTGTGACAAATGCCCTAGAATGCCTAAATCCCTCTGAGGGATTTAAGAGTTTAAGTACCATCCTGTTACCAATTAATTACTAGCAAAATACTCAGCTTTTTGATTCGTCCTGCCAAAGTGAACAAATTCACATTTTCTCACATTGTGCTCCATCTGCTAAATGTTTGTCCACTCGTGCAATTTGTCGATATTAATCTGCAGCATCCTATGTCTTCTTCACAACATAGTTTCCTATTTATGTTGGCGTCGTCTGTGAATTCAGTTACCATGCCTTCACTCCCCTCATCCAAAGTCATTGATGTAAATTGTAAACTGTTCAGGCCACACATCCCTGCAGGACTCCACAAGCACACCCAGACAATCAAACAAAGACCATTTGATGCAAGTTCTCTGTTTTCTGCCAGCCACCCAATCTTCTGTCCATGTTAAAATGCTACCCTTTATCTTATGGCTCCTTCTAAAATGTCTTCTGAAAATCCAAATATATTACATCAACTGGCTCCCCTTTATCCAGAGAGCATGTTACTTCTTCAAAGAACTCCAATAAATTAGTTAAACATGATTTCCCTTCGATGAAACCATGCCAATCCATTCTGATCATTTTGAGGTTTTCTACATGCATAGCTATAATCTCCTTATTAATTGATTCTTAACACCTTCCCCACAACAGACATCAAGCTAACTGGCCGATAGTTTTCTTTTAGATTAGATTAGATTACCTACTGTATGGAAACAGGCCCTTTGGCCCAACAAGTCCACACTGATCCTCCGAACAGCAATCCATCCAGACCCATACCCCTACACCTAACACTATGTGCAATTTAGCATGACCAATTCACCTAACCTGCACTTGTTTTCTGCTTTCTACCCCTACCTTCTTGAACAGAGGGTTTATGTTTCTAAATTCCAGTCTAATGGAACCTTTCCTGAATCTTGGAATTTTGGAAAAATAACATCAAAACATTACTACCTCATTAGCCACCCTCTTCCCGGAGACTTGCCAGCCCATCTCCGCATCAGCTTGCTTAGTACCACTTCCCTCGTGCCTGTATTTTCACAACGTTTCTCTCTTCTTTCCACCTACTGATTTACAATTATTCCTGCAATTTTTTTTGTATTCTCTCTGTGAAGACAGAAACAAAATAATTGTTCCTTTCATTTTGTTATCTACAGTTAAAAACCCGTCCTCACTCTTCCAATCACTAACAGTTACTTTACTTCAATGAAAGCAGATGCTGGAGATCTGAAATAAAAACAGAAAGCACTGGAGAAACACAAAAGGCCTGGAGTGGGAAAAGGAGATAAATATAGTTAGTATCGAGTTTAAAGACACTTCTTTCTAAATACTTGGAGAAACTCTTCCTTTACATTCTCACCCAACTTCCTATTATACTCAAATTTCTCCCTCCAGAAGCATCATTTCAACATTCTCTGCTGTCTTTATATTCTGACATGATGTGCCACTCATCTTTGAAGAGTTATACTTTGTTCTTTGTGTTTGATACTTTCCCTAACTTTAGTTAACCACAGGTAATGGGTCCTCCCTTTAGAATTTTTCTTTGTAGTAGGAATAAGTTTTTCTGCGTGTTCTAAAATATATCTTTCAATATCTAACTCTGTAATTCTGTTGATCTATCCCTTGGTCTTGTATGTCCATTCACTGCAGCTAGCTCAGCTCAACATAGTTGCCTTTATTAAGGTTTAAATCACTTGTCTTGGACCCAATCTGCTTCCTTTCAAACTTGGTATAAAATTTAATCATATTGTGGTCGCTGCTACCTAGGGATATCTTTACTCTGAGGTAATTAATTAATTGTGTTCCATTACATAATTCCAAGTGTAATATAACCTGTTCTCTGGTCAACTCCAAAACATGTTGCTCTAAGAAGCTATCTTAAATGCATCTGTGAACTCACCAATCTGATTTTTCCAGTTCATATGTAGATTAAGTCACCATGATTATTTACATCTCTTTATCACAAGCACCCACTATTTCTTCTTGTATATTTTGTTCCACTTTGTGATTACTGTTAGGAGCATTGGAAAGCAGTAGATCATTCAACCAGTCAAATCTGTTCTGCTATTGAATACGATCACGGCTAAAAGAACATTTGAATGCCTTTTATCCAACCCATGATCCTGGATGCCATTTGTAATCACAAAGCCATTACTCTCTCCCTGAAATAAACTCAAAGACAAGCTTCCATAGCCCTCTGAGGTAGAGAATTCCAAAGCATCGCAGTCCTCTAACTTAAAAAAAATCTTCGTCTCGGAGCTCAGTAGTTTATTTTTGAAATGACCCCTGGTCTTAGAGTCCCCAAACAGGGGAAGCATCAAATCTGCATCTGTATTTTGTAAATTTCCATGAGATTACTTCTCATTGTTTGAAGCTGTAGACAATACAGGCCCAGTTTGACCAATCTCTCTTCATAGGACTGTTGCCGTCATCCGAGGAGCAAACCTGATGACCTTAGTTCATCTGGTTTCATTCCTTCAATGGTAGAAATATCTCACCTGAGGTAAAGAGACCAAAACTGCACACAATACTCCAGGTACAGTCCAACCAAGCTCCTAAACAATTGAAGCAATACTTCACTACTCCTGTACTTAAGTCCTCTTGAAATAAAGAATAACATTTCATTAGCCTTCAGTGACTTATAGACAAGGACAGCCAAGCCCCTTTGTACATCCACATGTTTCAACCTTTTGCCATTTAAGAAATGGTCTGTACATCTGTACCTTCAACATTTTTTCCACATTGTGTTCCATCTGCCATGTTCTTGCCCATTCACCCTTAACCCTCACATTTTCACTCAGCTCCTGACCTCATTGCAGCTTGGTTCAAACATAGATAGAAGAGCAGAATTCCAGAGTTGAGGTGTAAGTGATTGCCTATGACATCAAAGCCATTTTTGACAGACTGTGACCTAGCAGAACTGGAATTAATAGGAATCAGGGAGAAAGCTCACAGCTGTTTGGAATCATACATGGCACAAAGAAAGATAGTTGACTGTTGAAGGTCAACATCTTAGCCCAGAAGCAGGAGGAGTTCCTCAGGGTCATGTTCCAGACCCAGCCATTTGAGTTGTTTCTTCAATGACCTTCCCTCCATCATAAGGTCAACATTGGGTGTTTACTGATGATTGTATAATGTTCGGTAGAGTTCACGATTCCTCAGACACTGAAGCAGTCTTTCCATATGCAGCAACTCCTGGATAGATTCCAGACTTGGGCTGTTAAGTGGCAAATATCATTTGCACCTGACAAATTCCAGGTAATGACCATCTCCACCCTGGTGTCTCTGGAGAAGGAGCACGCAGTGTCCACCAACACCCTTGAGATCTTCAGGGAAAGGTGAGCACCCTGCAGGGAGGGGACTGTATTATTTCCCCCTCCAGCTCTATTTTGATTTAATCTCTCCCCTTCACTGTTTGATCACACAGCATTGCCCTTTAATGTGAAAGGCACTGCTTGTCACTGGCCACTTGGGTGTTTCCTTTCTGCCTGGCGGTGGCATATAAATAAAGATTTACACACTTGTTGCTTTTCACTGTGTCCGACACCTGCACCATCTCCAACAAAAGTGAACCTACCCCTCATCCTTGTCAATATCATTACCAGCACTGAATCCCCCACGAGCAACATCCTAGGGAAATTACCACTACCTGCAAGTTCCCACCTGAGCCACACATCATCTTTACTCAGAGCTGTATTGTCATTTCTTGGCTATTGCAGAGTCAAATTCCTGGAACTTCCTTCCCAACACCACACCCAAGCTGTACCCATGCCCAAGGAGTGCAGCAGTTCATAAGAACATAAGAAATCGGAGCAGGAGTAAACCATTGAGTCCCTTGACCCTGCTTTGCCAATTAATAAAATCATGGCTGAGTTTTTCATGGACTCAGCTCCACTCGCACG
The DNA here is from genome assembly GCF_004010195.1 of Chiloscyllium plagiosum. Taxonomy (NCBI): domain Eukaryota; kingdom Metazoa; phylum Chordata; class Chondrichthyes; order Orectolobiformes; family Hemiscylliidae; genus Chiloscyllium; species Chiloscyllium plagiosum. Next base: position 34,078,504 of record NC_057727.1, on the reverse strand, counting down.
AATCAACGCCACTGCCCCATGGCCAAACACTTTAACTCCCCCTCCCACTCGCCAAGGACATGCAGGTCCTGGACCTCCTCCATTGCCAGTCCCCAAACACTTGACAACTGGAGAAAGAACACCTCATCTTCCATCTTGGGACACTCCAACTACACGGGATCAATGTAGATTTCACCAGTTTCCTCATTTCCCCTCCCCTCAACCTTATCCCAGATCCAAATTTCCAACTCTGCACTGCCCTCTTGACCTGTTCTATCTGTCTATCTTCCTTCCTGCCTGTCCGTTCCACCCTCCTCTTTGACCTATCAACTTCACTCACACCTTCATCTACTTATCGCATTCCCAGCTACCTTCCCCCCAGACTCACCCCCCACCTATTTATCTCTCAGCTCTCTTGGACCACCCCTTCATTCTGGATGAAGAGCTTATGTTCGAAACATCGATTCTCCTGCCGCTCGGATGCTGCCCGACCGGCTGTGTTTTTCCAGCACCACACTCTTCAACTCCACTCACCCACCCGCGCACTATAATCCTTAATTCCATTACAGTTCAAAAATCTATCTATCTTTGCCTTAAAAACACTCAACAAGATAGCCTCGACTGCTTCAGAATTCGACAGATAGATGGCAAATTACCAACATTTTCTCCAGGGCAATTAGGGAGAGGCAACAAATGCTGACCTAGAAAGTGACACTCACAGCTCATGAATGAACATAGAAATAACTTGCCTAACATTGAAAATCTTTAGTACCCTTAAAAACTGAGAAGAAACTGAAAATGTTTGGAATCAACAATGAGGACGCAAAAAGCTGAACAAGTTACTGCATGTCCATCAGGTGTAACTCTTCATACTCCAGTTCTGAATCAATGATTACATCCAAGTCATTAACTTGTCATTTCTCTCTGCAGATGCCAACATATTTCTTATGTTTCTCCACAACCCTCTCACTAATAATGCTCATTTGTCAATGTCATAAAATATAAGTCTGCTGAACATTCTGCATCATTGCATTCTGACAACCACCACTGTCACAAAAAGGAACAAGAAGGAAATAAAACCATTTGAATTCCCATTACGCAGCTGCAATATGTGATGACAGGCAAGCTGAAGAATACAATAAAGAAGGTGGTGGAAAACAGGAGAATTCCAAATATAAAATGTTAAGCATATACACATGTGAGTACATTGCTAATTTGAACACACAGTTAACTGAACTTATTAAAACTGACAGCTGGAACTTAGCTTTATAACTTACCACTAAATATTTTAATTCAGACAAGAAATCAAGTGGATCACTTTTTTTTGTTGAGCTAAGGAAATCTTGCAATGTGGGTGATGGGAATAATGCAAAGTTGATAATGATAGACAGTCTTTTCCATGAACAATTCGCGATTGCTGTTCAGGCGGTGAATTTTCTCCTTGTGCATTGATGTGCCAATATGGACTTAAAAGGTTTGAATACTGGCATGAATGATTACAAATCAGCTAATAGACAGCATCAGGGAAGCACATTTTTATCCAGAAACAGATAATAAGGGTCAGTGTGGAATATTTGGGTGATCAAATTTCCTGCAGTTGTTATTCTTCACCCTGTCATGACCTGAGTAGATTTTATCAGTTTTTACTTGGAAGGGATTAAGATCAATTTACTAACCCTAAAGCAGACAGTTGTGCTGGATTAGTGAGTCCGTGGTATTTGAAAAAGACCTGATTACCACTGCAGTCCAAAGGTTCCCAGACCTTTATTGCACTAGGTTTAGGAACTCAGTGCTATGATCAGAATGGCCCAGCAGGAAAGATCAGACTTTTAAGGAATCCATGTGGTTGTGGATTTTGAGGGATGGGTGACAGACAGCAGTCTTTTGACATTAACTGGGTCAGTCTGGCCCAGCTGGTTGTATGGCTCTAACAGAGTGGGTGGTTGTGGGGGACAGATGCTGCTGTCTTGAGATGCAGGAGCATCAACTGTGAAGGCAGGCCTGTCTGTTCAGGGGCTGTCCCTCAGCATCTCTGCGGCACTGCATAGGGACAAAAACAAGAGTGATAGGACTCTGTGAAAATACAATTTGCTGACACAAATTTCAATTCTTCCACACAAATGCACATGGGAGACAGTCCAGGGAAGGGTCACGAGGTTGATCCTGGGTATGGAAGGGTTATTTTAGAAGGAGAGGTTGAGTAGGTTGAATTTGAACTCATTGGAGTTTAGAATAATGAGAGGTGACTTTATTGAACCGTACGTTAGGGGCAGATGCAGAAAGGTTATTTCACATTGTAGGCCAGTAAAGGACATGAACTCAGAATAAAAGGTTACACATTTAAGACAGAGATGAGGATAGTTAATCTGTGGAGTTTTTTTAACCACATTGAGCTGTTGTGGCTAGGTGGCTAAGGCTCAGACAGACAGATTTTTAATCAGTCTGGGAATCAACGGTTGTGGGAAAGCAACAGGAAGGTGCAGTTGAGAAATACCAGATCAGCCAGGATCTCATTGAATGGCAGAACAGATGAGAAGTGTAAATCGTGTTCTGCTATGCTTTTGTGGTTGGTTTGGTTTTGGCATGAGCTCATTTTCCAGATTTTGGGATATCCTGAGATACGCAAGGTTCTGTACAAATGCTCTTTAGACCATAAAACACAGGAGCAGAATCATAGAATCCCTACAGTATGGAAACAGGCCCTTCAGCCCAACAAGCCCACACCGACCCTCTAAGTTGGGCATTTGGCCCATTGAGTCCATTCTGCCATTCAATGAGATCCTGGCTGATCTGGTATTTCTCAACTGCACCTTCCTGTTGCTTTCCCACAACCGTTGATTCCCAGACTGATTAAAAATCTGTCTGTCTGAGCCTTAGCCACCTAGCCACAACAGCTCAATGTGGTTAAAAAAACTCCACAGATTAACTATCCTCATCTCTGTCTTAAATGTGTAACCTTTTATTCTGAGTTCATGTCCTTTACTGGCCTACAATGTGAAATAACCTTTCTGCATCTGCCCCTAACGTACGGTTCAATAAAGTCACCTCTCATTATTCTAAACTCCCAGGATCAACTGAGTGACTTTTCTCTGGATTGCCTCCCATGACATTATATTTGGAAGGCTCTTGTGACACAATGACGGTGTCCCTGCTTCTGGGCCAAAAGACCATTGCAGCATACAGGAGCAGAATTAGGGTATATGGCCCATTGAATGTTCCACCATTCAATCATGGTTGATATGTTTCTCAGCCCCATTCTCCTGTAATCTTTTATCCCCTTATTAATCAAAAACCTACCTATCTCTGCCTCAAAGGCACTCAATGTCTTGGCCTACACAGCCATCTGCAGCAAGGTGTTCCACAGCATCACTGCCGTCTGGCTGAAACAATTCCTCCTTATCTCAGTTTTAAAGAGTCATCCATTCACTCTGAGGCTGTGACCTCAAGTCCCAATCTCTCCTCCTAAAGGAAACATCTTCTCCATATTTTACACCGTCCAGGTCTCTCTGTATTCTGTGTTCAGATCCCCCCTCCTCCTTCTAAACTCTATCAAGTACAGACTAACAATCCTCAATCATTCCTTATATGACAAGCCCTTCATTCCCGGAATCATTTTTGTAAACCACCTCTGGACACCGTTCAAGGCCAGCACGTCCTCCCTCCGGTTTGGGCCCAAAATGTCTCACCAAATTCCAAACGCAGTCGGACAAGAGCCTTATAAAAATCCTAGATAGCAGCACAGTGGGGCTCTTTTCCTTTTCTTTCCCTTTTTTGTGTTTTTTTTCCTTCTGTCTTCTTTCTTATTTCTTCTCAACCTCAGACTCCTGGACTCAGCACGAACCCAGCAAGGTATCCTCTTGGCCTAACATAGTGCCCTCCCAGCCTGGTATGGAGGTCTCTCAGCACAGCTTGGTGACCACTCAGCCTGGCTTGGCAGTCCCTGAGCCTGGCATGGCATAATCTCAGGCCACATGGCAGTCTCTCAGCTCAGCGCGGTATCATCTCAGCCCAGCATGGCAGTCTCTCAGCCCGGCATTGTGGCCTCTTGGCCTAGCCTGGCATCCTCTCTGCCTGGCGCAGCAGTCTCTCAGCCTGGCATGGCAGTCTCTCAGGCCATGTGGCAGTCTCTCAGCCTGTCTTGGTGGCCTGTCGGCCCAACACGGCACCCTCCCTGACTGGCGCAGCAGTCTCTCAGCCCAATGTGGCAGTCTGTCAGCCCGATGTGGCCGTCTCTCAGCCCGGCATGGCATCCTCCCAGCCTGGCGCAGCAATCTCTCGGTCCAGCGTGGTGGTTTTTCGGCCAAGCGCAGCAGTCTCTCGGCCCAGCGCAGCAGTCTCTCAGCCCGGCGCAGCAGTCTCTCGGCCTGGCTCAGCAGTCTCTCGGCCTGGCATAACAGTCTCTTTGCCTGGCATGGTAGTCTCTCGGTCCAGCGTGGTGGCCTCTTGGTGCGGCATGGTGGCCTCTCGGCCCAGTGCAGCAGTCTATCAGCCCGGCGTAGCAGTCTCTTGGCTTGGTGTGGACCGTTGTACTAAACTTTTCATTACTCTATTTTCTAATTCATTCCTATAATCTGCAATGCTAGGCTTTATATATATTTATTTTTCTAATTTTCTAAGGACTTGTACTGAAGAATCTGTACCTACATATCTTGTACCTAAGATATCACCATTAGTGGTGACTTGTAAACCTTTCACTGTACTCATTTGAGTATGTGTGACAATAAAGCTAATTGAATTCAATTTAATTATACACCCTCAGCTGTACATCTCTGCTCCTGTATTGCTGTCATCTTTAAATGAATGCTAACATTGTATTTGCCTTCTTAACTGCTAACTGAACCTGCATGTTAACCTTAAGAGAATCCTGAATTAGGATTCCTAAGTCCCTTTGTGGTTCAGATTTCCTAAGCCTTTCCCCATTTCGAAAATAGTCCATGTCTCTGTTCTTCCTATTAAAGTGCATAACCTCACACTTACCTACATCGTATTCCATCTGCCACTTCTTTGCCCACTCTCCTAGCCTGTCCAAATCCTCCTTCAGCCTCCTCAACACAAGTCAGCATTGGTAAACCATAATGTCACGTTTGCTCTTGGACTAACTCTTACATCCCTTCAGTTGTTCAACACATTACCTGTCCCTCCAACTGTCTTTGTGTCATCTGCAAACACAGCAAGAGTGCCCTCAGTTCCCGATTGTTAGTGTATAACGTGAATAGTTATGGTCCCAACACTGACTTGCGGAACTCCACTAGTCACTGGCGTTATCCCTTTATCCCTTCTCCCCGCCTTCTGCCAGTCAGTCAATCCTCTATCCAAGCCAGAATCCTAACCCTAACACCATGGGTTCTTATCTTGTTTAGCATCCTCCTGTGCGGCACCTTGTAAAAGGCCTTCTGGAAAACCAAATCGATCTTGTCCACTATCCTTCATCTAACTTTCTCATTACCTCTTCATAGAATTCTAAAAGAATTGTCAGGCCTGATTCTCCCCTGGATGACACCGTGCTAACTCAGCCCTATTTTGCAATGCACCTCCAAGAACTCTGAAATCTCATCCTTAATAATGGACTCTAAAATCTTACAAATGATCAAGATCAGGCTAACTGGTCAATAATGCACCATCTTCTGCCTCCCTCCTTTCTTAAACAACAGTGTTACATTGGCTAGTTTCCCGTCCTTGGCAGCCTCCCTAATTCCAGTGATTCTTCAAAGTTCACCATCAATACCTCTACAATCTCTTCAGCTACCTCCTTCAGAACTCTGAGGTTGCAGTCCAGCTGGATAGGTTGTCCATCTTCAGACCTTTCACCTTCCCTAGTTCTGCCCTTTTAGTGATGGCCACTGCACTCATCTTTGCTTTATGTCTCTCTTAATGTTCTGATGCCTTCCATTGTGAAACATGATGCATTGTACCTATTCAGTCCCTCTGCCATTTCTTTGTTTTGCATGAATACCTCTCCAGCCTCATTTACCAGCAGTCCAATGTCCACTCTTGCCTCTCTCTTACCGTGTATAAATCTAAAAAAACTGTTGTGATCTTCTTTTGTATTACTAACTAGCTTAAACTCATATTTCATCTTCTTGCCCCTTATTGTTTTTTTTTAGTGGCTCTCTCTGCTGATTTTTATAGCCTTCCCAATCCTTTGGCTTCCCATTAATTTTCACAACATTGTATCCTTTGAATGAAGATCTAGGTTGAACGCCCATCTGCCCCAAAGAGGTGGCATATCATGTCCGAGCAGATTGATTAAAATAATTATTTTTCCTTAGATAAGGGGACCAAAACTGGTCATGGTATTCTCCTTATTACCCACCTGAATTTGAGGTTTGCTTTTAGTGATTTATGCATGGGAACCTCCAAATCTCTGAGCTGCAGCTTTCTGCAGTCTTTCCCCATTTAAGTAGTATTCAGCTCCAGTGTTCTTCCTGCCAAAGTGCATATTCTCACATTTCCCCACATTATATTTAATCTGCAAAGTTTTTGACCACTCATTTAACCTGTTTATATCCCTCTGCAGACACTTTGCATCATGCTGACCTCCTACCTTCTCACCTATTTTTGTGTTCCCTTCCAACCTATTTTTGTCACCTTTTCAGGTAATTTCTAACAGCAAACTCTCATATCCTACATTTTAGATTCCAGATTGGGACCTCAGCACATAATTTGAAGTTCCTTGTTTCAAATTTGTCCATATATCTATATTAACAGGAGCTGTGTCTCCCTCCTTATTGTGGGATTTGTCAGTAAATGTTTTGAACAAACTGTCTATCCTCCTCTTAACCAGTCACTTGACACCTCGTGTGATTGGAATTAATTGCACCAATATAAGAATGATTTCTCCCTTCCACCTCTATTTTGGTTTAGCCTTCAGTCTCACTAAAGCTTTGAGTAATGGGAAATTCAGATGTTCTATTAAAATTGCTGGCAAGATCTCCATGTTGACTGTTTTTGTAACAACCAAAGGGGTTATTGGTAACTCCATTGTCCTAAAATAATAAACAAATTTAGTTTTCTTTTAAGTTGTTTATTCTCAATTCTGGTCAAATTGTATTGTATTTTCCCCATTTCTAATTAGCCTTAATCTATCCGGGAAGAGAAATTCTGATCTACCTGTACAGATTTTCAGTTCTGTGTCAGCCTAGTCAGTTTCTCTTCCAGCGGTATCGCTTGTAATAAACTGTTTATCAATTTCACTTTGAACTGTGTTTTGTGATCTCCATCTTATTGGGCAGATTTCTCCAACACCAGGCAATATCCTGGAAAACCTTTTCTGTACGCTGTCCAAAGGATCCACCTTCTTCTGGTACTGTGGTGGTCAGAACTGTATACAATATTCTAAGTATGGCCTAACTAAAGTTCCATAAAGTTGCAGCATAACTTGCCTATCTGTATTCTCAATGCCCCTTCCAATGAAGGCAAGCATGCCATAGGCCTTTTTTAACTACCTTATCTACTGCCGTTGACATCTTCAGTGATCTGTGAACTTGGACACCCAGATCCCTCTGCATATCAATACTCTAAGGGTTCTACCATTCACTGTATAATTTCACATGTGTTTGACCTTTCAAAATGCATCATATCACATTTGTCTGGATTAAACTGCATCTGCCATTTTTCTGCCTATGCCTCCTGATTTATATCCTGCTGTATCCTCTGACAATCTTCCTCACTATCTGCAACTCTACCAATCTTTGTATCATCTGCAAACTTACTAATTAGACTAGCTACATTTTCCTCTAAATCATTCATATAGACCATGAACAACAGAGGTCCCAGCACGGATCCCTGTGGAACTCCACTAGTCACAGCCCTCCATTCTGAAAAGCATCCTTCCACAACTGCCCTCTGTCTCCTATGATTAAGACAGTTCTGTATCCACCTTGCCAGCTAACCCCCGATAGCATATGACTTCACATTTTGTACCAGCCTGCCGTGAGGGACCTTGTCAAGGGCTTTACTGAAGTCCATGTAGGCAACATCAACCGCTTTTCCCTCATCAATCATCTTCATCAAAAAACTCAATCAAGTTAGTGAGGCATTACCTCCCCTACACAAAATCAGGCTGTCTATCGCTATTAAGTCCATTTGTTTCTAATGCTATAGATCTTGTCCCTGAGAATCTTTTCCAATAATTTCCCTACCACTAACATACCACTTCCTCGCTTTCGGTGTTGTTGCATTTGAACAATTGGATACACTGGTGATTTACTGGTGGTGAAAAATGCCAGTGGTGATTTGGTGATGGGGAAAAACTGTTCAGTTGTGTAAAAGAGCACTTCTGGATGAAAGAAGAAAGTAAGTGTGATTGCTTTGTTAAATTAATGAAATAGGCTGCCAATTTGTTTGGTGTCCTCAGTTACTGCAGATAATGATCAAACCCTCCAGCATCTTGAAGCTGGAATCCCATTTTGCTTTTTAAAGCCTTGTGAATTTACATTTTTAAAAACACAACTAATAAAATATCTCATCCCTAGATCTTCACACGATGAAAGGGAAGAAGGGTCAAAAATCAAAATTCTATAATTGACTCTATAAAATAAAAACATTTACAACTTAAACAAGAGAGAGATCATATATAAAACTAATAAAGAATCCTGCATTATAATGTTTTAGTAGGTCTCTTGTGGCACAGCAGTAGTGACCCTGCCTCTGATCCAAGAGGCCTGGTTTCAAATCCTACCTATTCTAGATATTTGAACAGAGTGTTTAGAGAATAGCTATAGTGTTGTCAGGGCATTAGACTTGGTGTCTATTCTGTTCACCATACTACAATTGAACAGTGAATCCAGTGTTCTAGTTATTCACGAGAAAATAGCCAAACTATCTAATTAGGATTTATTCAAGTTTTAGGTGATTAAGACTCATGTCCAGCGTCAAATGGAATGCATCCACTGATGCTGGAGAAAGTGGAAGTGTAAGTTGCAGGGACACTGGCCAGATGTTCTGGTCTTAGACTCAAGAGAGGGTGTCAGAGAGAAGGAGAGGTGCAGATGCTCCAGGCTTATTCAGGAGAGGATGTGGAGATGGGCCCAACTGCTATGGACCAGTTAGTTTGGCTTTAGTGGTGGAAAGGCTTTTAGACACAGTTGTTCAGGGTTAGATTATTGGTGAGTTCTAGGATATAGTGAAAGCATGTTCAACTTAAGTATTTTGAGGGTTTAGTAGAAGGAATTGATAGGGGTGGTGCTGCTGGTGTGCATTCATTTCCAGGGTATTTGGTGAGGTGCCACATGCAGGTTTGTGGGCAAGGTTTAGACCTCATGAAGTATGTTGACAAATGTGGATGTGAAACTGACTGAGTGACAGGAAACAGGTCAGTGGTGAATGGTTGCCTGTTGGACTGGAGGAAAGTTTACAGTAAGGTTGGTGTTAGGATCCCAGCTCTCTCAGTCGTATATTGTAATCAACCTCAGTGCATTGTGTACAATTTCAAAATTTGGAGCGATACCAAAATTAGATATTGTGAACTTTGAGGAGGACAGTGGAGAACCTCAAAAGGACATAGACACATTGATCAAATGAGCAGACAAATAGTAGATGAAAGTTACTGCTGCGGAGACGTATGAAGAACTTAGCTCCAGTTAGAGTATTGTATATAAGTATGGGTGTTACGCTAGGAAATATATGAAGACAGTAGAAATGGTTCGATGAAATTTTATTGAGAATGGTTTCAGGATTGAGGAACTTCAGTTACATAGTTTGGAAAAGTTGGGACTCCTCTTCTTGGAGGAGAAGGTTGAGCGGAAATGTCATGGAAGTTTTCAAAATCATGTTCAGTTTGAACAGAATAGACAGAGAAACTGTTGCCATTGGTGGTTGCAGTGAGAACCAGCGTGCACAGATAATTAGCAAAAGAGGCAATGGCAACTTGAAAAGTTAAACCGCAGCAAGTGGTTAGGATCTGGAATGCAGTGCCTGGGAGTAAGGCAGAGGCAGATTCAACTGAAGTTTTCAAAAGGAAATTGGATCATTATCTGAAAAGTAAAAATTTGCAGAGATAAGAGGAAAAGTCAGGGGAAGCAGTAACCATAAAGGGTCAATATAGGCAAAGCAGACTGAGTGGTTTCCTTTCATTCTGTGATTCCATCCTCAAGTAGTGCTTTTGGAATTGGACATCAAGAAGTCATTAAATCTAAATTTTCAAATTCCAACTTGGATTCTGAATTTGTCCATGCTGATTCAGTACAGATCGGATTGTGCAGACAACTCCTTATTAATTGCCGTGTCCACTTTTTCATGAATTTATTTGCAATTTGAACTAATGTGACAATAATTCTAATTGCTTTTGAGAATGCAAAACCAGTCTATAATTCTGTTTTAAATAAATATTTGACCAGAATTTAAAATAAACAACTTAAAAGAAAACTTAATTTGTTTATTACTTTAGAACAATGGAGTTACCAATAACCCCTTTGGTTGTTGCAAAAACAGTCAACATGGAGATCTTGCCAGCAATTTTAATAGAACATCTGAATTTCCCATTACTCAAAGCTTTAATTGATTAATTAACCGCACAAATAGTTGTTTTTCTTTTGTCCCCCAGTAACCCAATTCTATCCTGTCACACAACATTGTTCAAATTGATGCTAAAGAAGATTCTAGCTGCACCAGGAAGATAATTTATTATCTGTGCTTACAAACTGGCAGCCAGCCTGGCTTTCACTATTTTTAGATGACTGACTTCATTAGAAATAAAAGATTGTTCAACTAACATTGGTTTTCTCCAATTTGTAAAACAGACAGAGCTTACTTCTGCCTTCTTGCCAGTTTCTTCACTTTCTCTTTTGAAATCTGTTTTCTGACATGTGGACCTGTGAATATGAGTAATCATAGGAATATCAGAAGTATGAGCAGCTGTAGGCCATTTGTCCTCTCAAGCCTACCCTGCCTTTCTATAAAATCATGGCTGATCTGTCCCAACCCACAGCTACTCTTTCTTCTGTTCTCAGCATCAATTTCAGTGATCGTTGTTCATGTTCATACCTTGCCAGCAGCTAATGGAAGGCTGTCTAACCACAGGAGAGCAACAGAGTCATCCCAGATTCTGTTTCCAACTTACTTCCAGATGCTTGTAGTATTAAGAAGGTATCATTCAATAAAGATAGGAAACTGCAATCCTGGCCTGTTTCCACACTAATTGTAACTGAAAATAGGCGAGATGAATTGCTGCAGTGCATCTTGTAGATGTGATTCATTGCTGCCACTGTATACTGATAGTGAAGAAAATGAAAGTTTAAAATGTGGATGGCATGATCATCAATTGAGTTATAGAATCCCTACAGTGTGGAAACAGGCTCTTCGGCCCAACAAATCCACACCAACCCTCTGAAGAATAACCCACCCAGACCCATTCCCCTACATTTACCCCAGACTAATACATCTAGCCTACACATCCCTGAACACTGTGGGCAATTTAGCATGGCCAATTCATCTAACCTGCACACCTTTGGATTGTGGGAGGAAACAGAGCAAACCCACGCAGACATGGGGAGAATGTGCAAACTCCACACAGACAGTCATTGAGGCTGGAATCAAACTCGGGTCCCAGGTGCTGTGAGGCAACAGTACTAACCACTGAGCCACCATGCAATCTGAGGTGGTTTTGAATAGCTTGAGAGTTGTTGGAGCTATATTCCCCTGGGCCAGTGTAGAAAACTCCATTGCACTCCTAACTTGTGCCTTATAGATGACAGATATGCTCTGGGGAGTCAGTAGGAGAGTTACTTGCTGGAGAGTACCCAGCCTCTGACTTATTCTTGTACTCAGAGTATTTAAAAGGCTGATCCATTTCAGTCCCTGATTAATGTAACTCCAGAATATCAACGGTAGGAATTCAGCAATGGTGATGGATGTCATTGGATATCAAATAGAGCTGCCTAGATTCTCTAGCTTGTTGGTGATAGTTGGTGAGAATGTTATTTGCTATTTATCAGCCCAAGCCTAAATATTGTCCAGACATGGCTGCATGTGGGCACAGATTGCTCCATTATGTGAGGAGTTGTGATAGTACTGAAGATTGTGTAAATATCAGTGAAATTCACACTTCTCATCTTATACTGGAGAGCAAACCATTATCGAAGCAGCTGAAAATGGTTGTTCATAGGACATGAGCGTGCCGTCTGCTGTGATATCCACTGCTGAGATGTTTGACCTCCAAAAGTCCTTTATGCTAAATATAATTCCAACCAGTGGAGGAGTCTTCCCATGATTCCCATTGATTTGAATATTACTAGATTGATTCTTAAGGTCCCATAGTTGGTCAAATAGTGCAATAATTTCGCACTCACAATACCTTTTGAGTTCAGCTCTTTTGTCGATATTTTACCCAATACTTTGTTAAGGTCAGGAGATGGGTGGTTAACATTCATTTAGAGCAGGGATGTACTGCTGAGCCTGTATTAGGCTTGATCAGACCACATTTGTAAAATTGTGAACAGTTTTAGGGCCCATATCTAAAGAAGGATTTGCTGATCTTGGAGGGAGTCTAGAGGACATCTACAAGAATGATCCTGGGGATGAAGGATTTATTATATGAGGAGCAGTTGAGGACTCTGGGTTTGTACTTGGAGTTTAGAAGGGTGGGAGGAGATCTGATGGAAACTTATAGAATACTGAGAGGCCTGGATAGTGTGGATGTGGAGAAAATGTTTCAACTAGGTAGGAGAGACTAGGATCCACAACCTCAGAGTGAAGAGACAACTCTTTAGAACTGAGCTGAGGAGGAGTTTCTTTGGCCTGAGGGTGGTGAATCTGTGGAACTCATTGCCACAGAAGGTTGTGAAGGCCAAGTCATTAAGTGCAGTTAAGACTGAATTCAGTGGGTTCTAGCTTAGAAAGTGGGCTGGTGAAGCCCTGAGTGAGACTCTGGCAGTGGCATGGCATGGACAGGGAACCCCAGAGTGGGACTGTAGCAGTGGAGAAGGAAAGTTTGGACTCTCTTCAAGTTTTTTTTGTTCTAAGTTAACGTGAATGGCGCCTATGTATGGCAATGGTACACATTTTTCACTGTATTTTATATTGAATACACATGATAATAAATGACTCAAATAAAAAAAAACAAATATTATGGAGAGAAGGCAGGAGAATAAGGTTGAGAAATATATCAGCCATGCTCAAGCAGACTCGATGGGCTGACTGACCTAATTCTGCCCCATATCCTTGTGGTCTTGTTGTCGTGCACAATGTGCATTGTTGAGCAAAACTGTCCATGTTCCAATTCATAGCACTGTCAATGAAATCTTCCACTATTTCGCTGATAACAGTAGATAGCATGATAATTGGCCAAAGTGGATTTGACCTGCTTCTTGTCCCTGCAGGACATAACTGCTCAATGTTCTGCATCACTGGGTAGATGCTAGTTTTGCAGATGTATTGAAACAACTTGGCTCGAGGGGTGGGTAGTTCTATAATACAACTCTTCAGTACCACAGATGGATGTTGTCAGGGCCCATAGCCTTTGTAAGTGAGTGTCTTCAACCATTTCCTGATTTCACCTGAAGACTGGAATCTATGATGTTGGAGACCTCAGTAAAAGGCCAAGATGGATCATTCACTTGACACTCTGACTGAAGCTGGTAGGATGCTAATGCTTCAGCTTTGTCATTTGCACTGGTATGCTGGAGTCCCCATTGTTAAGAATAGAATTTATAAAGCCTTATTCTTTGTTATTTGTTTGATTATCCACCACTGTTCCCAACTAGACATGGCAGGATTACAGATCTATGAACGATCTGTGGTGGGAGTACTTACCACTGTCTGTCTTATGCTCCTTCGGGAAAGAATGTAGGCCAGCCAGGTCTACACCTCATTTTTAGATTACATTACAGCGTGGAAACAGGCCCTTCAGCCCAACGAGTCCACACCGACCCACCGAAGCGCAACCCACCCATGCCCCTACATTTACCCCTTACCTAACACTACGGGCAATTTAGCATGGCTAATTCACCTGACCTGCACATCTTTGGACTGTGGGAGGAAACCGGAGCACCCGAAGGAAACCCACGCAGACACGGGGAGAATGTGCAAACTCCACACAGTCAGTCGCCTGAGGCGGGAATTGAACCCGGGTCTCTGGCGTTGTGAGGCAGCAGTGCTAACCACTGTGCCACCGTGCCGCCCATTTAGGGGTGCCTGATGCTGGCTCTAGTTTGTTCTCCTACACTCTTCAAGATTGATCTTCTGGTTTAACAGTAGTGGTAAAGTGAAAGATATACCAGGCCATGATTGTGGTGAAATGGAATTCTTCTGCTGCTGACTGCCCACTGTGTTTCATAGATGTCCAGTGAGCATCTGCTAAGCTTATTCTGAATCTATTGAAGTTTGCACAGTATTTGTGTCACACAATATAATGTAGGATATTCTCAGCATTGAAATGGAACATCTTCTCCATAAGAACTGTACAGTGGTCACTATCACAATACTGTCATGGATGTATCTATCTGGATCAAGTTAATTGGTAAGGAAGAGTTCAAGATCAGGTAGATATTTCCCCCTCTTGTCAGATCTATCACCTCCTGCAAGCTCAGTCTTGCATCTATATTTATCAGGACTTGGCCAGCTAACGGCACGACTGAGTCATTCTTGCTAAAAGACCCTCTCTGCTATCTGATTACTAGCTCAGATTTGCCTTGAAGATATGGGAAAATTTAATATTAATCCATTAAGGGCCAGTAGAGTTCAGCCACGGCATTCCGTTCAAAATTATGCTCAGACAAAGAACAGAAGTTTCAACTGATGTTGTTGCCTTCCAGTTGATGGATCATGAGTTTTAAGTTACTAGCAAACTTCTTTCACCATATGTTGATATCAGGTGATACAAATAGAAAAAAAACACATTCCAGAACTGACAGATATCATATTTCTTTCTTAAAAAGTTTCCTGCTATCCGACTCTTCTCTCGATTTTCTTTGCAAAAATTGTTTGAGCAGAAACTTTTGATAATTGAATGATTATCCCTTGCACATTCGTTTTGATAATGCTGCTCTTGCTTTAGATCACTGGGAGAAATAACAAATTATTTTCTTGACATTTCCAGCTGAGTAGGCAGAAGCTAATGATGCCTGAACACAAAGTTTGGATCATTCTTCCACAGGAACCATTAAAGAATTAAACAATAGCACAGCTCCAAAACATGTTGCAGTTATATTTAATATTTATAGATGCAACTACAGATCCAAAAATAACTTATTGTCATTGTGAATAATGTTTTTTTGAATTATGTATGAAATACTCTGACAGTGGTGAATTGGATAACTTAGAAATAAGTTGAGACATTTTCACATGTAAATGTCATAATATTAGAGATTTTCTACAGCACAACATAGAACAATGCAAATAGAATCAGAAAACTCTTAATTATAATATGAATGCTAAAAGATCCCTTGAATTTTACTGAAAACTTAATATTCCGTCTTCTATGTTTGAGTTTATAGAATTTATTCCAAGATCATGCCAAGCACCGACAATTTCCTATTGAAAGAGTTCTTCTGTGCAGTTGCCTAGATTTCTCTCAGATTACACCTTCTTATAGAAGGTAATTGGAGCTACACTGCATTGATTGAAAACATCAGGAAGCACTGTATTGCAATGTAATTCAATGTTTTCTGGGTAACCTAAATGCAAAGAAAGCTGCTGCATTTGATTTTTTTTATTCCTTCATGGTTTGTTGGCATTGCTGGTGAGACCTGCATTTACTGCCCAGAAGGGAGTTAACATAAAAACAAGGAACAAGTTACCACTCTGCCCTTCAAGCCTGCTCTGCCATTACTGATCTGATTTTAACCTGATTTCTTATATTCTTGTAAATCTCCAATAATTTTTCATCCCTTCGGTAATCAAGAATCTATTTACGTTTGCCTTAAATATACCTAAAGGCATCCACTGCCTTTTGTTAAAGGGTTCCAAAACTCTCAAAACTCTGACAGAAAAAGTGTTTCCACATCTGTTTTAAATGGACACCATTTTTGAACAATGACCTCTAGGTCTAGATTCTCCCACATGAGGAAACATCCTTTCACTACTCACACAATCAAGTCCCCTCAGCTTCTTATATATCTCAATTAAGTCACTTCAAAGGATAAAGGCCTCGCCTATCTGACCATTCCTCAAAAGGCAATCCACTCATTCCAGGTATTAATCTAGTAAACCTTTTCTGAACTGCTTCCAGTACATTAATATCCTTCCAGTAGTACCATGACCAATACTCCAGATGCAGTCTCACCAATACCCTATATCAATGAAGCATGACGTCCCTAATCTTGCATTTGATTCCCCTCATAATAAACAACAACTTTCTATTAGCTTTCCTAATTACTTGCTGTACCTGCATATTAACCTTTTGTGATTCATGCACTAGGACACCCAAATCTCTCTTTATCTCCAAGCTCTGCAGCTGCTCACCATTTTGATAATAATCTTAATTTTTATTCTTTCTGCCAAAATGGACAACTTCAAAATTTACCACATTGTACTCCATTTGCCAGATATTTCCCCACTCAACAATCTCTATCCCTTTGGAGGCTCCTTGTGTCCTCTTCACAACTCACTTTCCTGCCTAACTTTGTGTCATCAGCAGATTTAGCCATCATTCCTTTGATCCCTTCATCCGAATTATTTGTATAAATTGTAAAGAATTGAGGCCCCAGCACCAATCCCTGTGGCATACCATCCATATCATCCTGCCAGCCTGAAAAATACTCACTTATTCCTACTCTCAGTTTCCTGTTAGCAAACCAATCATCTTTCCATGCCAATATGTTACTTCCCAGACCATAGGGAGTATTTCCTGTAATAACTTTTGATGTGGCAATACACCCACTGGTTCCCCTTTACCTGCGGCACAAAATACTTACAGTCATAGAAACGTACAGTTCAGAAAAAGGTCCTTCAGTCTATCATGCCTGTGATGGTCAAAAACAATGATCGAACTATTCTAATCCCATCTTCTAGCACTTGACCTATAGCATTGTATGTCTTACAACACAAGTACATCTCTAAATATTTCTTGAATTTGAGAGTTTCTGCTTGTACTGCCCTTACAACCACTGAGTTCCAAATTGCCATCACCCTCTGGGTGAAAAAGATTTTCCTCACATGGTCTGTAAACCTTCTGCTACTACCTTAAATCTTTGCTCCTGGTCATTGATCCCTCCATCAAGGGTAAAAGTTACTTTTTCAAAGAACTCCAATAAATTAGTTAAACATGATTTTCCTTTGACAAAGCCATGTTGGCTTTGCTTGATTACCTTTAACTTATCCAAGTGCCTTTAATAATAGCTTCTAAAATTTTCTCTCTGAGCGATGGTTAAGCTCACTGACCTATAGTTTCTAGATTCCTGCCTCCCTCCCTTTTTGAATAAATAAGTTACAGTAGATATTTTCCAGATTAAAAAAACCTTCCCTGAATTTAATGATTGGATATTCAAAATCAATGTATCAACTATTTCACTGGCTACTTCTGTTAAGAATCTAGGATGAAATCCACCAGAAACTGGGAATGTATCAACTTGTAGTTCCATCATTTTACTCAGTGCTACTTCCTTGGTAGTTGTAATTTACTTGAGTCCCTCCCTCTCTTTAAATTCCTGATTTACAACTATTTTCTTCTAGTGAAGACCAAAATAAAACATTTTTACAATTCATCTGCCTTCTCATTACCCTCCATTGTTCATTCTCCAGATTCATCTTCTATAGGACCAAAACTTACTTTGATAACTCTTTTTTTAAATGTCCTACTTTTTTGTATCTTTTTGGCTTTGAGTTTAATACTATCTTTAACATATTTTAGTTCACCACAGGTGGCAAGTCCGTCCCATAAAAGTTTTCTTATTTATATTTATTCTGTGCTTTCTGGAAATATTCTCTCAAATATTTACCACTGCATCTCTATTGACTTGTCCCTAGACTAAATTATTAGATCACTTTCACTAGCTCTGACGTGATGGTAATAGTTAAGTGGGGGATATACTCTGCCATGAGGTTGCAGAATTTGTTGGAGTATGATTTTGCTGCTGCTGGTGGCCCACTATGTCTCATGGATACCCAGTCTTGACTTCCTAGATATATTTGAAGTCTGTCCCTTTTAGCTTGGTGATAGTGCCACACAACACAATGTGAACGCAGGACTTCATCTCCACAAAGACTGTAAGGTGGTCACTCTTGTTAGAACCCTTGCTGATACTTTATTATATTTATTCTTTTCACAATTGTGAATTGGGAGCTGGAAATTGACTTTGGAGTAACTAGGGGCCATATTTTTAACGTGAAAGGAGAAGGTTTAAAAAGGACATATGGGACAACTTTTTTATACAGAGAGAGGTTAGTATACGGAATAAATTGCCAGAGGAAGTGGTGAATGCAGGTAGAGTTATAGTATTTAAATGATATTTGGATAAATATATGAATAGAAAAGTTTTGGATGGATATAGGCCAAATGCAGGCAGATGGAACTACTTTAGTTTGGGAAATGGTTGGTGTGGACTAGTTGGACCAAAAGATCTGACTGTAGGATTCTATAACAGACTAAATTGAAATAACTACACAGAGGATGGTATCCTGTCACCGAGCCACCCTATATCTACACATGAACAGTCCTTGACTATTGTCCTGCTTCATTCAGAGTCAGAGTGTTTGTTTCTCTGACACTCCCCATTTTGTATATCAGCTAGAACTCCCTGATTAGACCAGATTAACCGTCCCAGTCAGGGAACTCATATTCTCTGAAGTCCACCTGGCTGACCTCATTATAATCACTACAGAAACCAGCTTTGTTTGTTGTGAGGCCAGGCCTGGAAGTTAATTGCAGGCTGATTCTTGATGTGGGTTTGAACAGACACAGCAACTCTGGGAAGAGCATTGTGTTTAAACAGATAGCAGGAGTTGGCTATTAGCAAGATTTGTACAAGAGAATTGGTTCCAGAAAGTCAGATGAGAGAGGATGACAGTTATTGAATAGTTATTATAACTTCAGGAAGAGACAATCAGTCTATTTGGGCTGAATCGGAATTGATTTTTTAAAACAGTTTTCTGGGAGATGGTTTTTGGCTCCTGCATGAAAATTTGAAAGCTCCCTGCCTAATCCGCTACATCGGAAATGCAAAAGAGTAGAAAGCTGAGTTGAAAATGTTGCTGCCTTTACCTGAGTGAACTGAAAAAGTGACCCTGATTGCAGATCCCTGAAAAGCAAGTAAGAAGCCCGGTCCTGTGCCTGTGAAACAACATACTGTGTCATGAAAACCATTTAAGTAATCCTGCCAGTTTGGTTATTTTGTTTTATCTATTCCTTAACTGTGTTTGCTTGTCTGTCTCTCCTTTGTATGAATGAGATCCAAAAACAAATGTTTTGGTTTTGAGGCAAAGACATTAATGAGCCTACCTTGGTGTTTAACTTTTCCTCTGCTGAAGTTATTGCATACTTAATAAATGGTTAAGTCTTTTGTTTGAGATACAAAACAAGTGTCTGGAATTAATTATTCACAAAGTTTGAGATTGGTTATTCAAATCGTAGGGTTAATATTGAATTAGATCTATGAATTAATGTTAATATGTTGCGAACACAAAGGTAGAAAGTCTGATTTGGTTCTGTCTGCCTCCAGGATGTAGCACCCTTTCCCATACGGTCATGAACAGATCGATGACAATGAGGCCTGGTATGTTTTCCTTCTTGTTGGTTCCCTCACCAACAGCAGCAGAGCTCTCATCTCCTGAGGCATCAGTGTTGTTGCTGCAGTACAAAAATAAGGACTCCCTGAGGTCTTTAACACTTTGCAGAGACCTTGCAGAAACCCTGGGGCTGTGCTTGAGACCCAGTTTGAACAAAAGATGACCTCTGATTTAAGTTCTTTTTATTCTTTTTGTAACTCAAAATGGTGCAGGATTGTGGCAACAAACACTTTTCACTGAATCTTCCTAGATATATGTGAGAAAAGAATAAAATAAAATACAAGGTAAATAAAATAAGTAAAATCACCTGCCACAGATCCAGTCCAGCGGCAATACCCTTTAGGACTTGGCCGGCTCAGTCAGTAATGGTGCTGCCAAGCCAGTCTTGATTATGAACATTCAAGTCCCTCATCCAGATTATATTCTCTGCCCTTGCCACCTTAAATGCTTCCTCCTAGAGGTGTTGAATGTAGAGGAGCACTGATTCATCAGCCAAGGATGGACAGTACATGGTAATCAGTAACCGTTCTCCTTGCCCATGTTTGACCTGATGCCATGATACTCCATGGGGTCTGGAGTCAACTTTGAGATTTCCCAGGATAACTGCCTCTCGAGGGTATGCCACTGTACCACCAGTTCTGCTGGGTGTGTCAGTCAGATAGGATGAAACTAGTGTTGGTGATGGTGGTTTCTGGGACGTTGGCTTTAGGATATAATTCTGTGAGTGTGACTGTCAAACTTTTGCTGAGAGACAGATTTGTGGAGAGAGATGCAGAGTTAATGCTTTGAGTTCAAAGTTACTCCTCTTCTTCATAAAAATGACTTGAGCTGGTCATTTGTTGGTTTCATAACTGGCAGTAATTCAAACATAATTATATATTCCAATTATAATTCAAGTAGCTCCTCTGGGGAATTACCTTAAAAATCAAGGCTTTGTTGTCCAAGCAATAAATGATTCTTCTTCAGCTATTGAGTACCGCTGGTGATTTCCATCACTGCTTTGTCGATAGGGCAGGATCAAAGGTCTTTCACATTCCCCTCAGTGATCATTGTCTTTGGTGAGTTTCACAAACTCACTGTTTCTGTTCCATAGGATCAGAATGCGGAATATACAGCAACGTAAATTAGTGTCATCTGTTTTATAATGAGATTCATGTGAATTAAGATGATGTAACTGATCCCATGATTCAGAATCGGAAGAATGAAGACATCAGTCTAAAATGAGAATGTGAAGAGAGGGGAGCTAGGAAATACACTAGAGAGCTGTATTTGAAACCCTACTATTACAGGAGTTGGGGAGCTTTTATTAGTTGTAAGGGGCAAGCAGCCTCAGAGACCAAAAACCTGAGTTACGTCAGACCGCAGTCTCATCGTGTTTGTAGCAGTAGCAGTATAGCAGAAAGCACCAGCCATCTTGATGAAAACACTTCAGTCTGTTTCAAGACATGACCAGCTTGAGTCTTTTGTGTGAGAAGTCATTTCAGACTCAAAATATTCACTCTGTTTCTCTCTCCACATATCTGTCCTTTTAAAAGTCCAATTTCTAATTCCAGCCAATGAATGAAAAATTAATATTACATGTAAGCACATCTCTGTGACACTCTACACACGCCTCCTCCCACACCCTCCATCTGTAGTAGTGAGTTCCACATTTTGCCTACTCTCTGGGTAAAAACGTTTCTGCTGAATATTTTATTGAATTTATTAATGACTACTTTATTCATAGCCTTCAGTTTTTGTCTTGTTCAGAAGTAGAAAAGTCACCCTGTCAAACCCTTCCATAATCATATAGACATCTATCAGCTCACACCTTCTTTATAGAGTAAAACAATACTTAAATTAAAAACTAGATGGCTTTCCTATGAAATAATCATTTGCCTATTTAAGGCTTGCTACCTTGTTGTTGCTAATTTCAACTGTAAACAGGTGTGACAATCTTACCAATGCCACATTACATCTGAGGGAAGCTAAATTGCTTAAGAATGATTTTGCAAAGGTGCTTTTGCATTCAGATCTGACTGGTTAGCTAGCATCTGAATTTCTTTTTCTGTGAAATCAGCATATTTCAACTCAATTTCAGACCATAATGGATTTAGCACTGCTCTCTACTCATGTCTACCTGTTTACTTCCCTATTTCTTAATATCTTAGACTTTCTGTCCTCCCTAATCTTCCCATAAAAGTGGCAACTGATACTTGGATAGAATTCCATTCATGTAGATTGTCTTTCAGCAATTTGTCAGAGTGGACACTGCTTGTACATGGGACCCGAGAAACCAACTTTTGATTATGGGTGAGAGCCAACAGCCCACTAAACCCATGATGAAAACAAATAAATGATTGATTCTGTGTTTTTACAAATTGTCACACATTTCCTTCCATCAAAGGTTCCTGGATAATGATCAGAAGTAAGAATTTTGGCTTCTTTTTCAAACTTGCAGTATCCCCATTGCTATTCATCTGAAATCAACTTGAACCTATGCTTTTTAAATTTTATCTGCTTCATTTGTCATAATTTCTTGATAGACTTGTTAATGAACAACTTTGGATGCATTATTTCTTATCAGTTAGAGCTTGTGTGGAATTTGTACATTGGTAGTTTACCTGGTGGTTTAATGACAGATACATCTCCACTTCCACTATTGATTCTGCAGAAGCCATATCCATGTTAAATCCTGGTTGAACTCAAATATGAATATTTTTATAATTATTCTGCACAGTTAAGTCCAGGTTTATATCTTCTGAAATCAAAAGATGAAAAGATATATACGCTTCTTCCTTTTCATTTTCCAGATATTGTCTGTACATTTGGATTGTGTTTATAGTTGCTACTTCTTGACATATTTTATGAGTTTGTACTTGTTCCTGATATATCGACACGCAAAGTTACCCATTTTACATTGGAGGACGAGGCTTGAAAGTTTTATGATACTGGTTTGAGAACATGGCTACCTTTCTTTTATAATTTGGGTAATAACGGACTTCTCCACCTATAAAGCAGTGTACTATATTCTTAAAATTTCTCCGGTGCTGAATTTGTATAATGAACAAGGTATCATTGAATTATTCATAATTCATAGGATCCCATTCAGCCTATCAAAGTCATCTTGACAGAGGAGGTAACCAAGTATTCCTAAACCTCTGAGCACTGCAGTTTTCCCCCACAAGTACTTATCCAATCCACTTTTGAAGTTATGCAAGAATAGTTTCTTGAAGCTAAATTAACAAAGGAATCGGATTCTGTGTTCCAGACTATCTTGGATTTTCCCCTTCTGTATTTTATCTTTATGAGTCGTCATTCAACATATTGCTACTTGTAAATTGCTTGACCTGTCTTGTTGTTGCCTATTTCAAACAGATATCATTAGCAGCAAACCATAATGTTTAGATTTGGTGATACTGTAATTAAACTTATCAGTAGGGCCATTTTCAATATTGGGACAGATGTTCCCATTTTTAAATTCAGTTAATGGCTTGTATTGTTAAGTACATTTGTATTTTCTCAGTAATAATGCTGACTTTTTAAGGTCTCTCCTCTTTCACTGAGTTTTGTTCAAATGAAATGAATGAAATAAAATGAATGAGACAGATTTACAAAAATGTTTAATAGATACAATATAAAGTGAGAAGCTAGTAATTATTTGATATGCTATTTAAAGTAGGGACAGTTCATTACGAGCTAGATTTGGAAACTTGTCTCACATATGAAAATAGCATTGAAGAATAAAATAACTAATAAATTCTACAAGTGCTGGAAGACTGCAGCAGAAATACAGCAACATTTCTAAATATCCTTTCCTTCTGCCCACTTCTCTTTCTGCATAATTGCGTATATTAATTCATACCACAGATCACAGACCATAATAACTTAGAAGTAGGTTGTTTCACTCAGATACATTTATGAAAATATACTTCAGCTTGAATTTGTGAAAGTGAACATTTGATTACCTAAAAAGCTCTCGAGTTTCTTGAATTTGTTGTCTAATGTTGAATCTGTATTGTGTTGTAAAGATTCTTTTAAGTATTATAGTCAACAGGCACTTGCCTATATGTATTCTTAAGGGTTACTTCAGGAGTGTTCATTGGCTTCTCCTGCACATCTGATTTGTGATTTTAAATTCAGTGGCATAACCTTGTTCCTGTCCTATATTTTTAATACTTCATTAATCAATCTGTTATAACAAAAAAATATTTTGGAATAATTGTAGTGGTCTCACATCAGTGAGACAATAATAATTAGTAACTTAAAATCAGCTTCGACCAAAGAGGACGCGAGCGGACAGTGGTTTAAAGAGCAATGGGGAGAGTACAATGTAGTTGTAGAAAGGAGGGACAACAGTAGGAGTTCCATTTGGCCAAACAATTCATTTATTTATTGGCAAAGTACTGTGGATGCTGGAAATCTGAAATAAACACATAAAGTGCAACTGAACCTCAGCAGGTCTGGCAGCATCTGTAGAGACAGAAACAGAGTAAACATTTTGAATCAAGTATGACTCTTCTGCAACTCTGAAGAAGTCATACTGGAGTCAAAGTGTTAAATCTATTCCTCTGTCCACAGATGCTGACTGATTTGTTAAGTTTCCACAGCATTTTCTATGTTTGTCACTTATTTATTGGTGCAATAGTTGCATCTTTTGTTTATAATGATTAAAAGTGAATTCGGCTGACCGAAATGCAGAAAAAAAAGTCCTGAAAATCGCTGGGAGCTCAGACACCATGGTGAGCTGTCTGGGTTTGTATCTGTGCTAAAAGGCAAGACAGAAATACTGAGTCTTTAACCTCTGCCTGAGGAGACAATATGCAAAAAGGCCAAGACAAGGAAGAGATTCTGTGAGCATTGAATTAGGCACAAAATGAGTGAGCACTAAGCGAGCATGCCAGCAGCCCTGAGATGGAACCTGGTTGAATCCATGAGCTAGGTGCCCAGCCCTGTGTGCAAAGTGTCCTTGAAGCAGCATTGCAGTGAAAGGCACCACTGAAGTGCAGTCATGCATTGTGAGTGGGTTGGAGATGTGCCATTAGGGTGCAGTGGGCATAGTATATGTACAATGCCCAGAGGAGCAAGCAGCGACCTGGAGTCACCAGGTATCCACCCTGACTTTCAAACTGGGGACTGTCATTGTCTCGTTTCCATCCAGTGGTGGGATGCAAACAGACCTATCCTCTTCACTGTCAAGACTCACACCTTGCAGTTGAATACTTAGTTGAAGAATCAAGCTTCCTTCTTGATGCTGAGAATTTCATTACTGAAAGTCCCACCTTCTTTTACCAACTGATGCACCAATGTCCACATCATTACAGGGAGGGAAGATTCTGCTCCTGGTCCTTACGGTGCAGTTTGACACCAATATCGTTCTTTAATGGAGGGAATGTGAACTTTATTAAACAAAAACAGTCCATCCTTGAATAGTCATACTTGTTCATTTCACCAGTTCAAACCTAACTAAGTAGAAGTTGCTCTCATATCTTTCAGAAAAATTATTGGTTACAATTGAACTTTTATTTTTGTATGCAACCACAATTTCCATTTCTATAGTTACTTTAAATGTCATAAATGGCCTCAGGCATTTAATAGCATTTTATTAATAAAAACGTTGATACCAGACTAAGTGATTAGATATTAGGACAAAGATTAACCAAAAAGTAAGCTTTGAGGAGCATCATAAAGAATGAAAGAGTTTTAGAGATGCAAAGACTTTTAGTGATGAGCTTAGTCTAGTGTCTTCCAAACTTTTTCCCATTGAGATCCTGTTTTGAGGCTTGAAAATTATCACTCACCCTTAATGGGAATTGTGAGAGAAGAGCTTTTGCCCGAAATGTTGATTTTCCTGCTCCTCAGATGCCGCCTGACCTGCTGTGCTTTTCCAGCACCACTCTAATCAAGACTCTGATTTCCAGCATCTGCATTCCTCACTTTTGCCATTGTGAGAGTGAGGGTGGGAACATGGCTGTCATGGGAGAAAGTGAGGACTGCAGATGCTGGAGATCAGAGCTGAAAATGTGTTGCTGGAAAAGCGCAGCAGGTCAGGCAGCATCCAAGGAGCAGGAGAATCGACGTTTCGGACATGAGCCCTTCTTCAGGAATGAGGAAAGTGTGCCAAGCAGGCTAAGATAAAAGGTAGGGAGGAGAGACTTGGGGGAGGGGTGTTGGAAATACGATAGGTGGAAGGAGGTTAAGGTGAGAGCGATAAGGTGAGGGTGATAGGCCGGAGTGGGGGTGAGGGTGAGGGTGGAGAGGTCAGGAAGAAGGTTGCAGGTTAGGAAGGTGGTGCTGAGTTCGAGGATTGGGACTGAGACAAGTTGGGGGGAGCGGAAATGAGGAAGCTGCAGAAATCTGAATTCATCGCTTGTGGTTGGAGGGTTCCTAGCCGGAAGATCAGGCGCTCTTCCTCCAGCCGTCGTGTTGCTATGATCTGGCATCGAGGAATCCAAGGACCTGCATTTCCTTTGTGGAGAGGGTGGGGGTGTTGAAGTGTTGAGCCACGGGGTGGTTGGGTTGGTTGG
>NC_057727.1:34045845-34049354 GCF_004010195.1 Chiloscyllium plagiosum | reverse complement strand
CCTATCACTCCTTCCACCTATCGCATTTCCAACGCCCCTCCCCCAAGTCTCTCCTCCCTACCTTTTATCTTAGCCTGCCTGGCACACTTTCCTCATTCCTGAAGATGGGCTCATGCCCGGAACGTCGATTCTCCTGCTCCTTGGATGCTGCCTGACCTGCTGCGCTTTTCCAGCAACACATTTTAAGCTACATGGCTGTCATAACTTGAACCAAACTCCATACAGACATTACTGTCTCAGATCTCATGACCCCAAAAACTTTAGCCAGCGAACCCTCTTGGAGTCCCAACTTATACTTTGGGGGACCCCTGGGTTAGGGTCTAGGCAGATAAGGTTTGGTGGAGCGAATAAAAATGGGAATGGAAAAAAAATTGGAATTCCAGGAGTGCAGAGATCCCAGTAAGTTGTAGGGCTAGAGATCCAGTAGTGTCAGTAAATAAACCTTCCCAGGATTTCCCATGTTGTTTACTGAGCTCTCCTTTGGCATTGTAATAGGAGAATAGGATGCTCTGTGAAAGCTGTATGTGATAAAACATTGGCCTGTGAGCCTAGATCCAGCAGTCCTGCCACAAAGAACTGTCTGCTCTTGGCATGGGATTCTCTTTGTGCATTATACAAATGAGACATGTGATACAATTAGATCAAATAAAAACTGGACAAAAATGTTGCTGATTTCTAGTTGTATCTTGCCTTGTTCTAAGCTTCAAACCTAAAATTATTCTCTTGAGTGGCAATTCAGATGGACACATTCACTGTAGCGAGCAGTTTTGTGTACGGAGTCTACTTCCTGACCAATGACTTACATACTTCTCATTCTACAGGATTTTGTCACTAATTTTCAACAAAAAGAAATTGGTGAGGAAATGCTGTACATTATTTGCTTCCACATTAATTAATATGCATTTTATATTTTTTCTGTAACAGTATGCAAAACATTTTGAGGGATAAATACAAACCTGGTTCAGGTTGTGTGCAAACATTGGCTGGTTTGATTTGGTAAAACGTTGGGTTTGTCCTTCATTAGGATTTTATTTCCTTTGGAAGTGAGCGATCTGTATTTGGAACAGCAATTCTCCTTATACTCTGCATAATGAGGACTTCCCTCAGCATTACATTACCAGCTCTGCATCTCCTAATTATCATTCACACTCCAACATCTTTGTTATTGGTTTCATGATGTGCTTTTAAACTGTAATTTTCTGTTACTGTCCAGATGGCAAGAAGTAGACAAATATTTCCTCATGCAGTTTTAGAGAAATTTTATTTCAAATTCTACAGCAATAAAATGCATATTATCAGCGAGTAGCATTTGTGCCTCTCCAGAAATTCGATAATCAGAGTTGAAAGGCATTAACCTTCAAACTTGCTGATGTGACAAACAACATACAATAAGACTTACGAGACACAACATCCAAGAAACCTCAAACCCACAAATAAAATAATTAAAGTGTACAACTGAATATTTGACTGGAATTATCTGAGCCCAGTGGAGAAGGTTTTGGCAGTGGGAGAGGGAGGAAAATTCAGAGATAGAAGGATCAGGCTGACTCC
Source organism: Chiloscyllium plagiosum (assembly GCF_004010195.1). Classification (NCBI taxonomy): domain Eukaryota; kingdom Metazoa; phylum Chordata; class Chondrichthyes; order Orectolobiformes; family Hemiscylliidae; genus Chiloscyllium; species Chiloscyllium plagiosum. The sequence goes on along the minus strand of NC_057727.1, from coordinate 34,047,803 downwards.
CTGATCTCCTTTTGTCATAACTGCCCTGAGAAAAGTGGTAATGAGCAACATTCTCAAACAGCGAGAGATCTTCGGTATGGTCACCCATGGTGCTGCTAGGAAAAGAGTTCCAGGATTTTGAGTGAGGCAACACATGTCCAAGTCAGAATGGTGTGTGACTTAGAAGGCAACTTGCAGGTTATGATTCGGAGATGCCGGTGTTGGACTGGGGTGTACAAAGTTAAAAATCACACAACACCAGGTTATAGTCCAATAGGTTTATTTGGCAGCACTCGCTTTTGGAGCATGGCTCCTTCATCTGGTGGTTGTGGATAGGTAGGTGGTAGATGGTACAAATTGTTGCTACCATGACAATGTTGGAGGTAGTGAATGTTAAAGATGGTTGATGAAGTTCCATTTAAGTGGGCTGCTTTATTCTGGATATTATCAAGCTTCTTGAGTTTGCTGGAGCTAAGCAAGTGGAGTGTATTGTGACTTGTGCATTGTAGATGGTAGATGGGCTTTGGGAGAGTCAAGAGGTCAGTTACTTGTCCCAGGATTCCTAGCCTGGGACCTCCTCTTGCAGCCACAATATTTATATGGCCTGCTCAAGATTTTCTCAGGAGGGAGTTGCAAGGTAATGGAAAACCATGTGGTAGCAAAGTGTCAGCAGTTGAAGAAATTGGTTAGGGAATTGCATTTCAGTTTTGTATACCTTTACTATTTCCTCTCAGGGTGAAAGCGATCCTGGAGTGTTCTTCATTTAGCAGCTCCCAGGAAGTGAATGCATTGTAAGACACCTGGTATCTTCAGCTTTCAATGAGATCCATGAATAATCAGAAGATAATAAGATCCAAATAGGATCTTTGGATTTTCATGCTAACTCAGGCCAAACTCCTGTGTTACTTTTCAACAATGTTTATCAATAAACTCTGCACAATAGTAAGGCTTCAGAGCTCCCTGTACTGTCAATGTTCCAAGCTTCCAGCAGAGTACCAGCCATGACCATTTCAAAACAGCTTTCCTCCAAGATCTACCTATATATTTGTTCTATCCTTTCTGTATAAATGGGAAGCCTGAGGATAAGGAGAAGAGGATGAGCTGTTAATTGGCCATGTCCTATAAAATTAAGCTCGCAGACACAATATGGAAAAGGGCCCAGTCTGCAGCTAGAAATCATCCCAATGCTCCAATTTTTAAAGGGAGAGAACTATAGTTTTTGTTTTCCAAAATCTAGAAGCCAGCATTCATGTTTGTGAGGAATGAGTAACTCCAAGGGCACACAGAATTTTCAAAATTAAACCTACCCACAGGGGGAAAGATGCTGGAGTCTATTATAAAGGATGAAATTACGACACATCTGGGTAGTAGTAACAAGATAGGTCAGAGTCAGCATGGATTTATGAAGGGGAAATCATGCTTGACTAATCTTCTGGAATTTTTTGAGGATGTAACTCTGAAGATGGACGAGGGAGATCCAGTAGATGTAGTGTACCTGGACTTTCAGAAAGCTTTTGATAAAGTCCCACATGGGAGGTTAGTGAGCAAAATTAGGACGCATGGTATTGGGGGGCAAAGTACTAACTTAGATTGAAAGTTGGTTGGCTGACAGGAAACAAAGAGTAGTGATAAACGGCTCCATTTTGGAAAGGGGAAACCAGTGGGGTACCGCAGGGATCAGTGATGGGACTGCAGCTTTTTACACTATATATTAATGATATAGAAGATGGTATTAGTAATAACATTAGCAAATTTGCTGATGATACTAAGCTGGGTGGCAGGGTGAAATGTGAGGAGGATGTTAGGAGATTACAGGGTGACCTGGACAGGTTAGGTGAGTGGTCAGATGCATGGCAGATGCAGTTTAATGTGGATAAATGTATGGTTATCCACTTTGGTGGCAAGAACAGGAAGGCAATCCTTTAATAATCTTATATGTCTCAATCAGATCCCCTATCAGTCTTCTAAACTCAAGGGTA
>NC_057727.1:34003145-34045582 GCF_004010195.1 Chiloscyllium plagiosum | reverse complement strand
TCTTCACTCAGAGAGTGGTGGCTGTGTGGAATGCCAGAGGGCAGTGGAGGCCCAGTCTCTGGATTCATTTAAGAAAGAGTTGGATAGAGCTCTCAAGGATTGTGGAATCAAGGGTTATGGAGATAAGGCAGGAACAGGATGCTGATTAAGGATGATCAGCCATGATCATATTGAATGGTGGTGCAGGCTTGAAGGGCAGAATGGCCTACTCCTGCACCTATTGTCTATTGTCTATTGTCTATAACAACAACGTGAAGCTTGCGAGGGTCAAATTTAGATGGAAAATTCTACAGGATTGTTTTGTAATGATCATGGAAATAAAATTGTAAAATTTTCAAGTAATTTAAATTGTTTGGAATTCTCTGTGTGGAGTCCTTTCTGCTGCCAGGTTATGATGTTTCAAAATAAATTAAAATACTTGAAAATAGTTTCATGTAAATGACAATAAGCTGCAAATGCAAAGCTATTTTACCTACTAATGGAATATCCTTTCACATAAGAGATGAGAAGTAGCTGCAGAATCAAAACAGCAAGTGACAGTTTGAATATTGTTGAAAAGGAAGTCATGTTGCCACAACATTTTGTCTTGCATTCATCAGGATAAATGCAAGGATCCCAAATGTAAGGAACCATGTATTTTTCCTTTTGGATTATAAACTAGTGGCTCTCAATAGATTTAACAAATTGCAGAGGTAAGACGAGTTGCTCACCACAGAGTTCCTATCTTCTGACCTGATTTTCTAGCCATTTTTTTTACATGGCTAGTCCAGCTCAGTTTCTGGTCAGTACTGATCAGCAGGTTGTGGATCATGGGAAATTCAGCAATGGTAATGCCATTAAAAGCCAAGGGGCAATGATTTGAATCTCTTGTTGAAGATTGCCATTGCCTAGCACCTTTGTGACATGAATGTTGCTTGCCAATTATCAGCCAAAGCTAGATATTGTCCAGGTATTGCTGCATATGAACACGGTATGCTTCAGTAACTGAGGATTGCAAATGGTGTTGAACATTGTACAATTATTAGCGAACATCCCCACTCCTGCCCTGTGTAAATTCTTCTTATTTTTATATATTCAGTTGGCTTTCTCTTGTACTCTGATTTCTCACTCTTTATTAGCCTTATTGTCATTTTTTGCTGTTCGTTACATTCATTGCAATCTTCAGACCTACCCCTCATCTTTACAAAATCATATGCTTGTTCTTTCAATATGATACTATCTTTAATTTCCTTAGTTAGGCACAGATAATGCATCCTTTTTTGACAGTCCTTCTTGCTGGCCCAGATGTAATTCTTGCTAGTTTTATAGATGGAAATGTTATTTAACATCACTTCATAATTATGCATTTTGAAGAGGCAGAAAATCACAGATGAATCTTTTAAAGGTCTGTTTTAAGTTCTTGGCATTTCTCCTATTACACTTCCTGAGAATGTGGGTGGCATATTTTAAACAAAACTGCTTAACAAGAGCTGTCAGTACTACTCCACATTCAAATAACGGAGGTGAATGTCTGTATGAAAGCCAAGCAATAATAATCTTACTGATCCTCAGGATTTCACAGGATATATGATCCAGCAACAGGCCATACAGCCCAAACCAGTCTTTAACAGATGGGAGGAAAATCCATTTGAGCCTTCTCCTAACTGGCCTCATCTGAATCTTGCGTTATTGCTCTTGATTCCTTTCCCCTTCAAATATTTGTCTAGCTTCTGGTCAACTGCCTCCACACTATTTGCTTCAATCATTCCACATTATCACCACTTTTCAGTTTTGGGTTCTTCTGAATTCCTTATTAGATTTCCTAACGTCGATCTTGACCTTTAGTTATAATCCTCCCCATAAGTGGAAACAGTATCTTTGCACTCATTCTCAAACCCTTTCATAATTGTAAGGCTCTCTGACAATTCACTCTTCAGATTTTTTCTTTTCAAGAGGAAAGTAACACAACTTGTCAATCCTTTCCTGATATGTATAACCACATGTGTTTGATATTATCCTTCTAAAATATTCTCTGCACCCTCTGTGTACTTTTCATAAGATAGCAATCACAGTTGCAATCATTACTTTGAATGTGGTCTAACCAAGATTTGATGCCGATGTACCATAATTTGCCCAGTTTCCAATTTTATTCTTGTATAAATAATACCCAGTGCTTGGTTTGCTTGTTTTACAGGCTAGCTTAACCATGGCAAATGATTGATGTATTTGTTCCTCTGAGATCCCTTTGCGCTTCCACCCCAACTAGACTGATACCTAACAAGCAATGTGACTTGCCTATTTCAGCCAAAATGTACAATGTCATATATTTCTGTGAAAAACATCATTTGTCAATTTGATCAGTCTGCAAGTTCATTATGTCGCTTGTTATGTCCTTCGTATTGATTACCTCTACCCGCAATATGATGACATTTGCAAAGTTAAAAGCTAAATTTATGATTTGAAAGGCTACATTATAAATTGTAAAGAGCAACAATCTCAGCATTGACTCAAGTGAAACATGTTTCCCACCTTCGGCTACTCTGAATAACAATCCATTACTCCCATGACCAGGCTTGATCTTGAAGCGGGTAGCAATCTGTTTTGCCACTTGAATGTTATTTGAGTTGTATTCCATGGTGTCAGGCTTCTTGTATGTTGTTAGAGCTGCACTGATCCAGAACGTTGTCTGTAACATATGATTCTGTGAGTATGACTATAAAGCTGTCACTTTGCAAGTCTGTGAGACAATGGTCCCAATATTGAGACAATGGAACCACAGATGTTATTAATGAGAACTTTGTAGGGTCAACAGAGCGAGTTTGGTGTCGTCATTAATGGTGCTGAATTTAATGCCAAGTGGTCGACTCAGTTTCATTCTTTTGAGACATTTAGTGGTTTGATGGAATTGAATTGTTTACTAGGCCATTACGGTGGAAGTTAGGAATCAATCCCGTTGTTGTGGGTCTGGGGTTGCAAATAGGCATGTAAGAGCAGCAGAATTCTTTCCCTGAATGGCATTAATGAAACAGATGTTTTATTTTAATGGCAATGAACAATGATTTAATGGTTATTATTAGGTTTTTTTAATTCCAGATTTTTAAATTCTAATTCTGCCATCTACTGTGGTGAGACTCAAACACAAGTCCCTACAGCATTAACTTAGTCCCTGGATTAGTGATCCAGTGACAATATCACATTGCCATCTCTTCACCAATTCCCAGCTTCTAACCTGTTGTTGCAGCCACAGACTTAGCTTGATGCACCAGTTCAGTTTCTGGTCAGTGGTTACCTCAGTGTTGATAGTGGGTAATCAGTGATGGGAATGCTTTAAATGTCAAGGGATGTTGGTTATTGGAGATTGTCACTGCCTTATACTTTTGTGGCACATATGCAAATTGACACTTAATCAGCCCAAGCCTGAACCAGCTCCTGTTGTATATTAGTACAAGCTGTTTCTGTATCTGAAGACTGGTGAATGGTATTGAACAGTATGTAAGCATCAGTGAACATTCCCACATCTGACCATATGATGGAAGAATTGTTATTAATGATGCAGCTAAAGACAGTTGGGCCAAAGTCACTCTTGTGAAGATCTCCTGCAGAGATGCCTTTGGACTGAGATGATTAATCTCTGACAACCACAACTATCTTACTTTTTAATCTAGAATGACTTCAACTAGATTAGATTAGATTACATTACATTACAGTGTGGAAACAGGCCCTTCGGCCCAACAAGTCCACACCGACCCGCCAAAGCGAAACCCACCCATACCCCTACATTTACCCCTTATCTAACACTACAGGCAATTTAGCATGGCCAATTCACCTGGCCCTGCACATCTTTTGGACTGTAGGAGGAAACCGGAGCACCCGGAGGAAACCCACGCAGACACGGGGAGAACGTGCAAACTCCACACAGTCAGTCGCCTGAGGCGGGAATTGAACCCGGGTCTCAGGCGCTGTGAGGCAGCAGTGCTAACCACTGTGCCACCGTGCCGCCCAACTAGTGGAGAGATTCCTCGTGTTCCTATTGCTTAGCCCAGTGTCATCTGCTGCCTCCATTGTTTGGCATGTAAGAATAGCCTTGTGTCATGTTGTGCTGCTCCCAGCTGCCCTCCTGCACTATTCATTGAACCAGGATTGGTTCCCCAGCTTGAAGGTGCTGGAAAAACACAGCAGGTCAGGCAGCATCCGAGGAGCAGGAAAATCGACGTTTCAAGCGTAGGCCCTTCATCAGGAATGCCCAAAACATCGATTCTCCTGCTCCTCAGATGCTGCTTGACCTGCTGTGCTTTTCCAGCGCCATACTCTCGACTCTGATCTCCAGCATCTGCAGTTCTCACTTTCTCCCCAGCTTGATGATAATAGTAGACTGAGGGATACTTTGGGCCAGGGGTTATTTTGTGTGGTCAAATACAATTAAATCAGATGTTAAAGGGAAAGAGAAAATTAAAACAACTACAAACACCGTGGAAAGGGTATGGAGAAAATTATTGGAAATAAAAGCTGACAGGTCTTTACACCCCAATGGATTTCATCCTGGGATCTCAAAACAAGTGGCTGCTGTGATTGTAGGTGCATTGATTTTAATATTCCAAACAATTCCCTAGATTTTGGAAGAGTTCCATCAGACCAGAAAATAGTAAGCATGACTCCCCAATTTAAGAAAGAAGGGAGACAGAACAGAGGGTATAAGGGCCGCTTAGAAATTCTTAACACAATCAGAGCAGATTCAATATAGATTTGTGAAAGGGAAGTTTTATTTAACTTTTTCAAGGAAGTAACAAGCAACACTGATAAAGGGGAACCTGTCAATATGGTGAACTTAAATTTTCAGAAGGCATTTGACAAAGTGCCAAATCAAAGGTTACTACATAAAATAAGAGCTCATGTTGTCAGTGTCAGTGTTAGCTAAGACTTCATTAGCTAACAGGAAACAGAATAGGAACAAATGGGACATTTTCAAGTTGGCAAGATGAGATGAGTGGAGAGCTAATGGGGTCAATTATTTACAATTCATCTCAGTGATTTGTATGAAAGAATCAAAGGTATGGTAGCTACATTTGCTGATGCCATAAAGGTAAGTAGGAAAGTAAGTTGTGAAGAGAGCATATGGAATTTCCAAAGGGACAGGTAGGTTAAGTGAATGGGCAAAAATTTGGTGGATGTAGTAAAATGTGGGAAAATCTGAACATGCCCTTTTTAACAGCAAGAATTGAAAAGCAGTACATTTTTAAATGAAGAAAGATTGCAGAACTCCAGGGCACAGAGGATCTGGTTGCCCTGTTACAGGAATCAAAAAATGTTAGTACAGAAGTATATGTGTTTAAGAAAGAAAAGACAAAAAAATTGCAAAAGGAATGGAATATAAAAATAGGGATTTTTTTTTAGGGAACTGTAAGTTTGCTACAGTTGGGCAGGACTTTGATGAGATGACATCTGGAGTTCTGTGTACGGTTTTGCTTTCCTTATTTATGCAAGATTATAAATATATTAGAAGCAACTCAGGGAAGATTTCATTGACTGACTCTTGGGATGCAGGGCTGTTTTCCTGTGAATGAAGTTTGAACTGGTTAAGCCTATATCCATTTGGGTTTAGAAGAATGAGGTGTTATGTTTGGAACATATAAAATCCTGAGGGGACTTGACAGGGTAGATGCTGAAAGGATGCTTCCCCTTGTGGGACAGATTCAAACTATGGTTTGAAAATAAAGGCTCTTCCACTTAAGACAGAGATGAGGAGGGTTGTGAGACTTTGGAACACTTTTCCCCAAAAAACAGTGGAAGCAAAATCATTCAACACTTTTAAGGCAGAGATAGATAATCCTTGAAGAAGATTATCAGGAGCAGACCAGAATATGAAATTGAGGTTGCAGTCAGAACAGTCACATTCTTATTGAATGATGGCATAGGCTCGAGGGGCCGAATGGCCCACTCCTGGTCCTAATTCAGAGTTTGTATGTTTGTAGGTGTAATGAACTCAGATAAAACTTTATGATAGCTGGGATGGATTTGGATTTTTGTCAACTCATTTGACACACACAACTCCTGACAATATTCTGAAATATTTCAATTATGTGAGAAGTAAAATTGTGACTTGTTAATCAGTAATTGGTTATTCATTGACAAATTTGACATTACGTATGATACAGCCCATTCTAACTGGCCTTCTATAGAATTCTAATAGTTAGCTGTTGTGAAACACATGTTGACTAACTCTTCCAGCTACCAACAGGGGGTAGTGTTTGCAAAGCTAAAATCTGAAACCTGTCCTTCATTTGATTCAGTGGAAGTTTTCTGTAAATTCACAAAAACCCAATAAAACGTTTCCAAGTTAGCTGAGTCATTCACACTGAAAGCAACATCATTAACTGTGCTCCTTGTGAGTAATTTGAGTGTATCCTTGATGGATACAGTTGTTCTGAATTTCCAAAGGTTTTGCATTCAATTGTCAGAACTCAATAGAATTGAATTTAGGCAGAATTGGAGCCAGAAGTTATTGACTTCAGCATATGCTGGCTGAGTAAAACAACCTGTCTCCATTAATTCATTCAAATGCTGTCCCTGCTTCAATGTAAGTGGATACTGGAGCCAGTTATGTACTGCAAGGTCCTGAAAATCCCATTGAGATAAATGGCATAAAAACAGAAAATGCTACAAAATATTCATCAGGCAGCATCTGTGAATAGAGGAAAACAGAGTTAACATTTCACCTCAGTGGCAAAAGTGAGGAATGCAGATGCTGGAGCTCAGAGTCAAGATTAAAGTGGTGCTGGAAAAGCACAGCAGGTCAAGCAGCAGCCGAGGAGCAGGAAAATTGAAGTTTCAGGCAAAAGCCCTTCATCAGGATTTCAGGTCAGTGACCTGTTTTCAGACTGGAAACTGATCAGAATTCATCAACTAATACAGAGTGGCAGCAGTGAGTGCATCATCTGCAAGATTCACTGTAGCAATTCACCACAGAGCCTTTGGTAACACCTTTCAAACCTGTGAGCTCAAATATCTGTAAGTTTCCATTCAACTCCCACAGCATCCTGACTCAGATCTGTTCCTTCACTGTCACTGGGTCAGCATCCTGGAATCAACAGAATGCAGATGTTCCTACATCCCAAGGGCTAAATTTGTTCAAGGAGCCAGCTCACCACCATCTTCTCCAGAGCAGTTAAGCATGGGCAGTAAATGATGATCTGGCCAGTAATGCCCACATTCTATGAAGAAAATATGTTTCAAAGGAAGACCAGAGGTAAATGGGCCCATTGTTTTCTGCCACCACTGAGTGTGCCTATCTCCTGCCGTGGTTCACTTCTGTTCTGGAACGATCAGAGGACTGTAAAGTGTAGGCCAAGTGACAGTCACCCAGTGGTGAATGGTCCATTAGGCTGATTAACAGGTCTATAAAGGTCAGTCCAATATGCCAACAGTTGGCATGCAGTTTCACACTGAGGCTGAAACACAGCAAAGGGTAAGCCTGGCATTAAATTCAACCAGGAAGTACACCAACTCCTGACCTGCCATAACTGCAGACCAAAGCTGCAGCCATTGGCTATCCAGTGGAGAAGTTCCAGTTTTGCATCTGTTGCATCGCTTGAATTTATTTTTTTAAGATCACTTCTGAGGGCACCTCCATCTTGAAGCATCATCTATCTCTTCTGACATTAGCAGCATTCACTTTTGAAGAGGGAGCTACAGACCTCAGTTACTGAAGGCCCTGTCTTGGAAGGCTGCCCACTGAAATGAAATGGATGTCAAGTAGGCACTGTGACCAATAATCGGCATACACATCAAAACTCACTGACCAAACATGGGGTCCATATAGAACAAAAACTTAATCATGAGCTGTTTTCCTCACCATTGACATGGCTGAGCATCAGTTCAGATTTTAATTTTAGATTTTATTTAATATTTTCAGCAGCTGAGGTATTTTAATTTTAATTTTGTGAGATAAATTATTTATATTTGATGTTGTGGAAAGAACAATATCAAACAAGACACTGAGATAGCCACAAAAATAGACTACATGAGTGGACACTAATGAGGCTGGTGGAGTATAATGTGGGAAAATGTGACTTACTTTAGTTCACTTTAGTAGGAACAATAGCAAGTAAGATATTTTTTAAATTATTAAACTTTTTAAACGTTGGTGTTTGGAGGGACTTGACTGACCTCAGAAAAGTGACACTGAAAGTTAACGGGTAGATACGGTAAACAATTAAGAAGGAAAATAGCATATCTATTTATAAGGTGGTTGGTGTTAATTAGAGTTTAAGAGGTCTTGCTACAATAATAGAGGGATTTAGGAAGACGATACCTGGAGTACTAAGCACAGTTTTGGTCTCATTATCAAAGGATGGGATGTATTTATCTTGAAGGTAATGCAACAAAATTGCACTAGATTGATTCCTGGAATGTGAGGATTCTCCTAAGCTGAGTGCTCGACTGGAGTTTAAAAGAATGAAATATAATCTTATTAAAAATATATGAAATTCTGAGAAAGCTTGACATTGAGTGACTTTCTCCCATGACTGGAGGATCTCGACCCAAAATGCATGGTTAAGGTGGTTAATAATTTAAAACAGAAGTAAAATGCAATTTCTTCCCTCGTAGGTTTTCAAATCTTTGACTTGTTCCGTCTCAGGGGACTGTGGATCTTGAAGTCATTGAATATACTCAACACTGAGATTTATTGGAATCAAAGTATATGGAGATCAGATGGGAAAGTGGAATTGAGATCCAAGATCAGTGATGATCTTACTGAGAGATAGTGTAAGCTCTAGGGACTGTATAACCTACATCTGCATTCATTTCTTATTTTCTTTTGTTCTTTGGATTCATCAGACCTAACAGATAGTGTCTCACGTAAACATCACATCAAAACTGCCACACCTCACAATGCAGCATTCCTTCAGTACTGCAATAAAAGTCAATTAGGATCAAAATCTGGGGAAAACAATTTGATTCAACTTTCCATTGCAATGCAGCTTGTTATAGAGGAGGGCTTTTATAACCAATCAAAAGTCTGAGTGAATGAATTTTAACAATTTAAGCTGAGATGAACACAAACTTTGAATCTTGAGTCTTTTTCATAACAAGAAAACTCCTAATGTTTCAGTATTTTAGAGGCCTAGCTGTATCTATCCCAACGGCCTTCCATTTCCCCCTCCACTGAACAGTACACTTCTCCAGCCATGTGGAATTAATTTCTTGTGTAAAACGGTAATTTGAGAATAGCCAGTAATAGGATATTTCAGAATGCTTGAACTTACTAACCTGAGTATTCAAAACTATATTAAGCCTTTTATGTCTTTGTCAAGGTGCTGAATAAAAATGATTAATCAAAAGGTTAATGAGACGATACAATATGATGCAAGCTTGGAAGCATTAGTCTGTGAAGATACAAGATGCATCAGGTCATTCAGAAATTCTAAGCTAAACATTTTCAATTCAGGTAGCCCTCAATGTAATATTAAGCACCAAAATACAGAATAAATATCATTTTGTTTACAGTAAACAAAAGAAATCAATCGATTTATGTGTTTTATCATTATACAAAGATGAAATGAATGCAACTTTAAAGTAAGATTATTGGGCAAGCAATGTTTTCTAAACTGAGATGCAACCTCCATGATGAATAAGACGGTGTTATTTTCTGGGTCTGTAGATTGTGAAGGAGCAAAAATGACCTTTAATAGAGTGATATATACTTCTTGCCAGATGTGGGAGTTTAAAGAGAGGTTAAGGTTTACTGTGGATTATATCTAGGAGAAAGTGAGGACTGCAGATGCTGGAGATCAGAGCTGAAAAATGTGTTGCTGGAAAAGCGCAGCAGGTCAGGCAGCATCTAAGGAGCAGGAGAATCGACGTTTCGAGCATAAGCCCTTCTTCAGGAAGGGCTCCTGAAGAGGGGCTTATGCCCGAAACGTCGATTCTCCGGCTCCTTGGATGCTGCCTGACCTGCTGCGCTTTTCCAGCAACACATTTTTCAGTGCGGATTATATCTGTCATAAATGCTGTAGGCTGCGAATCTTATCAGATCAAATGGATCGGTTGGAGTTATAGTTAGAAACAATGAGGAATTTGCAACAGCAACAGTATGTGATGGATTGCAGTTATAGGAGGGGGGGAAAGTCTCAGATACAGTCACATAGATGGGTTAACTCCAGGAAAGGTAAGAGAGGTAGGCAGCTGGTGCAGGAGTCTTTTGTATACCCATTTCAAACAGGTCTGCTGTTTTGGAAAATATAGGGGATGATGAATTCTCGGGGAACATTGCACGAACAGCCAAGTTTCTAGTATTGAGACTGGCTCTAATGCAACGTGGGGTATGTCGGGTTCCAAGAGATCCATTGTGTTAGATGATTCTCTAGTCTGAGGTACAGACAGATGTTTCTGTGGCCAGCAGCGAAAAATCAGAATGGTGTGTTGCTTCCCTGGTGCCAGGATCAAAGATGTCTCAGAGAGGGTGCAGAATGTTCTCAAGGGGGAGAGGGACCAGCAAGAGGTCATTGTCCACATTGGAACCAACGACATTGGAAGGGAAAAGGTTGAGATTCTGAAGGGAGACTACAGAGAGTTATGCAGAGTAGTAATATCTAGATTACTCCCAGTGCTACGGGCTAGTGAGGGCAGGAATAGGAGGAAAGAGCAGATAAATGCATGGCTGAGGAGTTGATGTGTGGGAGAAGGATTCATATTTTTGGACCATTGGAATCTCTTTTGGGGTAGAAGTGACTTGCACAAGAAGGATGGATTGCACCTAAATTGGAAGGGGACTAATATACTGTCAGGGAGATTTGCTAGAGCTGCTTGGGAGGATTTAAAAGCTAGTAAGGTGCGGGGGTGGAACCCAGGGAGATAGTGAGGAAAGAGATCAATCTTAGACTGGTATAGTTGAGAACAGAAGTGAGTCAACCATTCAGGGCAGGCAGGGACAAGGTAGGACTAATAAATTAAACTGCATTTATTTCAATGCAAGGGGCCTAACAGGGAAGGCAGATGAACTCAGGGCATGGTTAGGAATATGAGACTGGGATATCATAGGAATTACAGAAACATGGCTCATGGGTGGGCAGGACTGGCAACTTAATGTTCCAGGATACAAATGCTACAGGAAGGATAGAAAGGGAGGCAAGAGAGGAGGGGAGTGGCATGTTTGATAAGGGATAGCATTACAGCTGTGCTGAGGGAGGATATTCCCAGAAATACATCCAGGGAAGTTATTTGGGTGGAACTGAGAAATGAGAAAGGGATGATCACCCTATTGGAATTGTATTATACACCCCCTAATAGTCAGAGGAAAATTGATAAACAAACTTGAAAGGAGATCTCAGGTATCTGTAAGAATAATAGGGTGGTTATGGTAGGGGATTTTAACTTTCCAAACCTCGACTGGGACTGTCATAGTGTTAAGGGTTTAGATGGAGAGGAATTTGTTAAGTGTGTACAAAACAATTTTCTGATTCAGTATGTGGATGTACCTACTAGAGAAGGTGAAAAACGTGACAACTCTTGGGAAATAAGGCAAGACAAGTGACTGAGGTGTCAATGGGTGAGCACTTAGGGGCCAGGGACCATAATTCTATTAGATTTAAAATAATGATGGAAAAGGATAGACCAGATCTAAAAGTTGAAGTTCTAAATTGGAGAAAGGCCAATTTTGACGGTATTAGGCAAGAACTTTCAAAAGCTGATTGGGGGCAGATGTTTGCAGGTAAAGGGACGGTTGGAAAATGGGAATCCTTCAGAAATGAGATAACGAGAATCCAGAGAAAGCATATTCCTGTAAGGGTGAAAGGAAAGGCTGATGGGTATAGGGAATATTGGACGACTAAAGAAATTGAGGGTTTGTTTAAGAAAAAGAAGGAAGCATATGTCAGGTATAGACAGGATAGATCGAGTGAATCCTTAGAAGAGTATAAAGGCAGTAGGAGTATACTCAAGAGGGAAATCAGGAGGGCAAAAAGGGGGCATGAAATAGCTTTGGCAAATAGAATTAAGGAAAATACATAAAGGCCAAAAAAGTAACTAGGGAGAGTATAGGGCCCCTCAAAGATCAGCAAGGCAGCCTTTATGTGGAGCCACAGAAAATGGGGCAGATACTAAATGAGTATTTTGCATCAGTATTTACTGTGGAAAAGCATATGGAAGATATGGACTGTAGGGAAATAGATGGTGACACCTTGCATATTACAGAGGAGAAAGTGCTGGATCTCTTGAAATGTGTAAAGGTGGACAAATCCCCAGGACCTGATCAGGTGTACCCTAGAACTCTATGGGAAGCTGGAGAAGTGATTGCTGGGCCTCTTGCTGAGATATTTGTATCATCGATAGTCACAGGTGAGGTGCCAGAAGACTGGAGGTTGGATAATGTGGTGTCACTGTTTACGAAAGGTGGTAAGGACAAGCCAGGGAACTATAGACCAATGAGCCTGACTTGGTGGTGGGCAAGTTGTTGGAGGGAATCCTGTACATGTATTTGGAAAGGCAAGAGCTGATTCGGGATAGTCAACATGGCTTTGTGGGTGGGAAATCATGTCTCACAAACTTGATTGAGTTTTTGAGGAAGTAACAAAGAGGATTGATGAGGGCAGAGCGGTAGATGTGATCTGTATGGACTTCAGTAAGGCATTCAACAAGGTTCCCAATGAGAGACTGATTAGCAAGGTTAGATCTCACGGAATATAGGGAGAACTAGCCATTTGGATACAGAACTGGCTCAAAGGAAGAAGACAGAGGGTGGTGGTGGATGGTTGTTTTTCAGACTGGAGGCCTGTGACCAGTGGAGTGTCACAAGGATCGGTGCTGGGTCCTCTACTTTTTGTCATTTACATAAACTATTTGGATGCGAGCATAAGAGGTACAGTTAGTAAGTTTGCAGATGACACCAAAATTGGAGGGATAGGATAGTGAAGAAGGCGTTTGGTATGCTTTCCTTAATTGGTCAGAGTATTAAGTACAGGAGTTGGGAGGTCATGTTGCAGCTGTACAGGACATTGGTTAGGCCACTGTTGGAATATTGCGTGCAATTCTGGTTTCCTTCCTATCGGAAAGATGTTGTGAAACTTGAAAGGGTTCAGAAAAGATTTACAAGGATATTGCCAGGATTGGAGGGTTTGTGCTATGGGGAGAGGCTGAACAGGCTGGGGCTGTTTTCCCTGGAGCGTCGGAGGCTGAGGGGTAACTTTATAGAGGTTTACAAAATTATGAGGGCATGGATAGGGTAAATAGGCAAAGTCTTTTCCCTGGGGTCCGGGTGTCCAGAACCACAGGGCATAGATTTAAGGTGAATGGGGAAAGATATAAAAGAGATCTACGGGGCAACGTTTTCACACAGAGAGTGGTACGTGTATGGAATGAACTGCCAGAGGAAGTGGTGGAGGCTGGTACAGTTGCAACATTTAAGAGGCATTTGGATGGGTGTATGAATAGGAAGGGTTTGGAGGGATATGGGCCGGGTGCTGGCAGGTGGGACTAGATTGGGTTGGGATATCTGGTCGGCATGGACGGGTTGGACCGAAGGGTCTGCTTCCATGCTGTACATCTCTATGACTCAATGACTCTATGTGCCAAAGGTAAATTGGTTTTGGGTACCCCAAAGCTAAACAAATTTGAAAAATAAACTTTTGACATATTTTTCTATTGATTTTCACTGTGGTTAAAAGTGCTTAAGCAGAATTCTAATCTTGAGTAGTGTGAGAATGGAACAGAAGAGACCAGATTAAGTTAGAGCAAAAGTATCAATCGCTGTCACATTCATGCCTTATATCATCAGTATCAATTTATGAGACCCAGTACTTCACATTCAACGTGTGAACATTTTCTTTATAATTTTAATCTTTTACATGAACTGGACTATTGTGAAACTTTATTTAGTTAGTGAATATAGGAGGTATAATTAATAAGTTTGCAGATGACACCAAAATTGGAGATGCAGTGGACAACGATAAAGGTTACCTCAGAGTACAAAGGAATTTTGATCAGATGAGCCAATGGGCTGAGGAGTGGCAGATAGAGTTTAATTTAGATAAATGTGAGGTGCTGCATTTTGGAAAGGCAAATCAGTGCAGGATTTATACACTTAATGGTAAGGTCCTGGGGAGTGTTGCTGAACAAAGAGACCTTGGAGTGCAAGTACATAGTTCCTTGAAAGTGGAGTCGCAGGTAGGTAGGATAGTGAAAAAGGCGTTTGGTATGCTTTTCTTTATTGGTCAGAGCATTGAGTACAGGAGTTGGGAGGTCATGTTGTGGGTGTACAGGACGTTGGTTAGGCCACTTTTGCAATATTATGTGCAATTCTGGTCTCACTGCTATTGGAAGGATGGTGTGAAACTTGAAAGGGTTCAGAAAAGATTTATAAGGATGTTGCCAGGGTTGGAGGATTTGAGCTACAGGGAGAGATTGAACAGGCTGGGGCTGTTTTCCCTGGAGCATCAGAAGCTTAGGGGTGACCATATAGAAGTTTATAAAATCATGAGGAACATGGATTGGATAAACAGATAGTCTTTTCCCTGGGGTGAGGCAGTTCAGGTCTAGAGGGCATAGGTTTCGGGTGAGAGGAGAAAGATTTAAAAGGGACTGAAGGGGCAACGTTTTCACATATGTATGGAATGAACTACAAGAGGTGGTGGTGGCTGGTACAATTATTATTTTTAAAAAACATCTGACTGGTCATATGAGTAGGAAGAGTTTAGAAGGCCAATTGCTGGCAAATGGGACTAGATTACATTAGGATATCTAGTCGACTTGGACAAATTGTACCAAAGGATTTGTTTCTGTGCTGTATATTTGTATGACTCTCTGACTGAAATAACTCCATGGAGGCCAGGCTCCCATCACCATGTCATCCTTTATCTATACATGCACAGTACATGGAGTCTGATCAACTAACTCAAAGCCAGTCCCTAGAGTGAGAAGAATCTTGGACACTCCTGTTTATTTCTGTAAGCCCGGACTCCCTGATTGTCCCAGGTTAACAGCCCCAATCAGGGAAATCATACTCAATGAGATCCACTCAGCCCTCATTCTAATCACAATATTAACCGAATAAATTTTCCATTAGAACATAGAGCAGTACAGGACAGGAACAGATCCTTCTGCCCACCATGACTATGTCAGCCATGATGTCATTCTAAACTAATTCCATCTGCCTGCACATGCTCCATATCCCTCTATTCCCTGGCTGTTCATGTGTCTGTCTAGATGCCTCTTAAACATTACAATCATATTTGTTTCTACCACCTCCCCTGGCAATGCATTCCAGGCACCTACTACCCTCTGTGCAAAAAAACTTGCCTTGCACATCTCCTTTAAACTCGCCCTCCCCCCAACCCACCCCCTCCACCCTCTCCACTCACCTTAAATCTATGTCCATATCGACATTTCCACACGAGGTAAAAGACTCCAAATGTCCATCCAATTTATGCCTCTCATGATTTTACATACTTCTATCAGGTCACCCTCAGTCTCCGACTCTAGAATGAAAACGATCCAAGTTTTTCCAACCTTTCCTCATAGCTAATACACTGCAATCCAAGCAACATCCTGGTAAACTTCTTTTGCACCTTTTCCAAGGTCTCCACATCCTTCCTATTGTGTACCGATCAGAACTGCACGCAGTACTCCAAATGTGACCTCACTAAAGTTTTATGCACCTACAAAACTACTTGCCAACTTTAATACTCAATGCCCTGACCAATGAAGGAGTTGTGGACTTGCACCTCAAGATCCCTCTGTATATCAATGCTGCAAAGGGTCCTGCCATTTACTGTATATTTTCTTCTTGCATTTGACCTTCCAATGCATCACCTCACACTTTTCCATTCTAAACTCCATCTGCTATTTCCCTACCCTACTTTCCAACTGATCTGTATCCTGCTGTGTCATTTGACAGCCTTCCTCACTATCTACAAGTCCACCAATTTTAGTGTTGCCTGCAAAATTACTAGTAAACTTACAAGTAAATATACAAGTAAATCCAGTCCCTAAGAATTTTCTCCAATAGGTTTCCTACCACTGATGTAAAGTTCTTCAACCTATAATTTCCTGGGTTATCTCTGTTGCCCTTCTTAAACAAATGAACAACTTTGGCTAATCACCATCTTCTGGGACCTTACCTGTGGCTAAAGAGGATACCAAGATCTCTGTCAAGGGCCCAGCAATCTCCCCCTTTTGTCCCTGAGTATCTATGGATAGATCCCATCAAGCCCTGGGCACTTTGCTACCTTAATATTTTTCAAGACACTCAATACCTCCCATTTTTTAATATTGGCATGCTTCATATGGTCAACATACTCATTACGGTCCCCCCCCGCACTTACCATAATCCACGTGATGAATCCCAATGTGAAGTACTCATTAAAGACACTTCCTCTCACTGACTGTAAAGCATAGAGATGGCATTGGGGGCAGCAAGTTATCCCAGCGCATTTATGGAGGGAGAGTGAGCCATGAGTGGTGGAGAGGAAGCCCAGCACTGGGGAGAGTGGACCTAGTGCCAGGGAGAGCAAACTCTTACTTACTTTTCCAGGTGAGCACAGGACCCTGGAATCAGCGGCTGCTACATTGGTGGAGGTGAGGTCGGCCAAGCAGTGAGAGATGGCACCTGAGAATCGACGACTTCAACATCAGTTAGGACTAGCATAGATGGTGATGAGGCAGTAGTGATTCCGAGTTGGTTCAGAACTCAAACACAGATGGATTTCTCTTTAAGTTATATCTTTTCATTTTCTTTGCATTCTTAGAACTATCAAAATAGGTGATGAATGAAAGCTTTTCACTATATTTTATTGTCTTTCACACTGTAAAATAGACTCGACAATAAATTAATTAATTAATTAATTCATACATAAGTTCATTTCTTTGATAATGAGTGGACCTACCCTTTCCCTAGCTCCCCTCTTGCACCTAATATACTAATAAAATGCCCCAGATTTCTCCTTTATCCCACTTTCCAAGGACATTTCAGTGCCCTGTTTAGATCTCCTAGTTACTTAAATTCTTTCCTGCTACATTTATATTCCTCAAGGACCTTGTCATTAACCTTACATATGCTTCCTTTTTCTTTTTGACTAATCTTTCAATATCTCTCATCATCCAGGGTCCCTGAATCTTGCCGTCTGTAACTTGCATCCTCGTAGGAACATGCTGATCCTGAACTCTGATCAACTGGCCTTTAAAAGACTCCCATGTGTCAGACATGGATTTACCCTCAAACAGCAGTCCCAATCTAATTTCTCCAGTTCCTGCCTACTACTGTTGTAATTAGCCTTCCCTCAATTTAGCATTTTCACCCGAGGACCAACCTCATCCTTTTTCATAACTAAAGATTTACAGAATTATAATCACTGTTTCTAAAATGTACCCCCTCTGAAAATTTGATCACCTTGCCAAGCTCATTCCCGAGTACAAGGCCTAGTACAGCCCCTTCCCGGTTGGACTATCTAATTATTGTTTCAAGAAGTGCTCTTGGAAGCACTTAAATTCAGCCCCATCTAAGCCTCTTGACTGGGAGTCCCAGTCAATATTGGGAAATTAAAATCAGCCAGTAGGTGTCCGCCCTCAGGGTTACCTTGACCTGTCGTTTGCTGGTCCAGATCCCGAAAGGGTCAACCACGTCGGTGCTTTGACCCTCGACCTGGGAGACCTATAATATAACCTCATCATAGTAGCTAAACCTTTCTTATCCTTGAGTTCTACCCTTACGGCATTGCTGGATGAGCCTTTCAGGATGTCCTCTCTTAGTGCAGCTGTGACATTCCTTAATCAATAATACAACCAGCCCCTCCACCCCTATTACATCCCTCTCTATGATCCTGAAACATCTAAACCCTGGAATGTTGAGCTATCATTCCTGCATGGTTACAACATTGTAGTTCCAGATACCAACCCAAACTCTAGGTTCATCTGCCCCATTTGTTAATTTCCTTGCATTATAATAAGTACACTTCAGACCGCTAGTCACACTGCATTCATTAACCTGGACCTGTTCTTCCTATTAAACTTACTTGCCTTAAACTCTACCATCTCATCAATCACTCCACATGCTGACCTACCACTTTGGTTCCCAATTCCCTGCCATGTAAGTTTAAGTCCTCCCAAGTGGCAAACCTCCTTGCCAAATGAGGTGCCACCTGTCCTTCTTGTATAGGTCCCACCTGCCCTGAAAGAGATCTCAATGATCCAAATACCTGAAGCCCTCCCTTCTGCACCAGCTCTTCAGACACACATTCAACTTTATTATCTTCCTATTTCTGGCCTGACCTGCACTACTTAAGATATTCACTAATTTGAGAAGGTATGAAAGGAAATCTGAGAGCATGACATGTTTTGCAGTATATCCAAAGACATAAGGGTTGTATTGTTCTTCCCAAATACATTATCTCCCAATTTATTTTGGATCTAAGGTCATGTTTCAGCTAATGGAACACACAGACTTGACTATAGAGGTGTCAGTTGCACTAGATCTGAGAAGTAGTGTTGGGAGACTTGAATTGTAATAAACACCCATTGTGAGCATTATAGTCAACTGAAACCTCATTGACACAATGATGGGGGAAAGAAAATCAGAGGGACACAAGCTAGTCTGGGAGAGACAAGGTTATGAGAGATTTGAACACAAGGATGAGACTTTTAAATTTAAGATATTGCTGAACTGGGAACTAGTGGAGGATAAAGAGCTTGGAGTGATGGGTAAGTGGGATTTGGTACAAGGTAGAAAGTGGGCACAGAGTTATACAAACTGTATTATCGCTGCTGATGCCTCAAACTATTCAGCACTTCTTGCCTCCTGTTACCCCCTGCTACCTGAATAGTGTGCCACAGAGTTCTAAACGTTCAGACTTGCACAAAGTGGTATTAACCCCAAATGCGCACAAAGTTGCAGTCACTGATAGCAAAGATCTTATCACTAATATATCCAGATCCTTTAACTTGGAAACTAGTATTCAAAACCATTGACGGATGCTGTAAAAGGAGCACTCACCACCTCGCAAAAATACCATTAAACAAGACAAATTAAGCACACACAAATAGCTTGTGTAATAGACACATATCCCTACAAGGACACATGCATATTATTTCAACTGTGTAATTTTAGGGTTAACCAGGATGAGGCCAGCAGTTGAAAGTAGTGATAGGCAGGATTCCAAAATAGCCTATCTGTGGTGTTGGGAAAGGAATGTTAAAGAATGAGAATGGTGCCAGGTTGTCTGGTATTGAATAGGGAGTGAAAGGCATGAATAGAGCTTTTTGTAGAATTTATCAGAAAGAGATAAGAAACTTAAAGCTATGTCTGACAGATTCGGACACTCTTGTAAAAAGAACCATGAAGAGAGATTAATGGTATTGCCCAAAGTTGCAAAGGGAGCATCATTCAGTATGGCTACATAACAGACACAAAATGTTTATGTATTTGTTGGAAGTAGCTAGGATATGATGTAATGGCATGATGTGGAGAAAATATAACATTCCCAGTAAAAACACAGAACATCTAGATTCCTGAAAACCTTTATTTATCTTGTTTAGTCAAAGCAACACACTAACAAGTACAGTAATATCAGATGAGTCCATTGCACAAGTTTGTTTGGTTCTAATATTATGGGCAGTCTGTATATTGATTGCTTCAATAATTTGATGAATAAAATGTGTCAAACAGTATTTTGAGTCCATATGGGAAATAGTATTTGTGTGAGGGTTTATGCAGACGTAGATCGAGTCACCAGGGAAGGCAGTGTCAAGTATAACTGCTTGTGTGGTCCCTGAGCCATTCTTCAAAGCTGTCAAGGATAATGTCACATGCATTACTATCTATACACCCCACAGCTTTGCTTGACCTAAGAATTCACTATAAGTCTGCATGACATCACTAAAAGCAGCATGAAGCGAACAAATTTCTCCCTCAAACTACCCCATCTATCCTACAGCTGACACACCTTTAATTCCAGTGGCTCCATCACACACACCAACAAACACTGATATACAAAATTCTTTACATCCAATTCTCAAAGGCTATAGTGCATCAATAGATCACTAATACACTCACAAAAATAATTCATGAGTAAGTACCTAACACAAATACAACAGACAAAAAAACTAGCTCTTGTGCTCTTCTAAATTACATAGGAAAAATAATCATAAAATGGTAATTTTCAATTTAAGTTTAACTTACTTTTCCATTTGTGAAAGGAACTTTAAGCTGGGTTGCTCCCATATCTCATTTCTAGATCATTCAATTGCAGACACAATCACTCACCCTTTAAAGCACACTTATTCACTTTCAACACCATGACAACAATTTGAACAGCGTGATTTAAAAGGGTCACAGTCACCAAGTCTGTCAGGTCAGCCTCATTCACACTGACAGACATTCTTTCTATTTCTTGCCTCCTTGTGCATCCCCACCCGCTCTCCATGATTAACATGTCACTCACATCTACTCCATTTACTGGCTCAGCCCTCTAATTCATCTCTCTCTCTCCATCAGATTTACCAAAATCTCAACCAAAATGGAGTCACCAGAAGCAAATCCCTCCAAAAAATTGATTTGTATAGCTTAGTCAGATTGCATCTAAACAGAGCCAGAACTGAGTTCATTATGTGTGGTTCACTGGTGCTATTTGAGATTGTTTAAGCTAACTCAGTAAAAGTGTGACCGGGACCTAGGTGGTGGATAGATAGAGGCCCAATAACTGGGGCCTGGATGTCTTCTAGCATGCTCAGGCCAAGAGCAGCAGTGAGGCCTATGATTTCTGTCCCTGCCCCGAGGTGTGTGAACAAGGAGAAAACATCAGAAAGGAGTAGAAAGATACAGAACACCATGAGAGAGAGGACATACTAGAGTTGGGAATAGTAGATTATTAGTTGAGGTCAGCATAAAGAAGAAAATAATAAAGTCATAATGAAGTAATAAATCACGGCTAATGTGAATATGTGAACGTATGGAGACTGTCTAATAAGATGGATAATTATGGGCACAGATTGACAAATGGAAAGATGATGTTGAAGCTATAAAGAAACCTAGCTCAAAGTTGGATAGGATAGGTGTTAACTATTCCTGAGTGTAAGATGCTCAGGTAAGAAAGAAAAGGAAGAAAAAGGGAGAGGTAGGGATTAGGAAGTATGAGATTAGGAGAGTACTACCGTGCTAGCAAAAGAGGACATACCGGACATATCTAGGGCAGAATTGATTTGGTTAGAGCTAAGCAATAAGAAAAGCATGCAAATACATTGCTCAGTACGTTCAGTAATTAGTGGGAAAGATACAGAAGTGCAAATTTTCAAGATAATGATAAAGAGGTGCAAGATTTATAAGGTAGTCATAACAGAGGACTTCAATTATCCAAATATAAACCAGGTTAGAAATAGTGCAAAGGTCAGAGAGGGCAACAGTTCATACAGCGGGTTCAAGAAAATGTTTAGTAGCAGCGTGTTTCCAGTCTAATGTCACAGCAGACACTCCTGGACTTCATTCATGGGAATGAAATGGCCAATTGAATTGAATATCAGGAAGAAAACATTTAAGAGACAGTGAACCTTGTTTCATGAATTTAGGCTGGCTATGGCATAGATCCTAGAATAATTCACAATAACAATAACAAACTGAGGAAAGCCTGCTTCAATGAGGTGAGAATGGATTTGGTCTGAAAGATTGACTGGAGAAACAATAACTGAACCATGGGCTACCATCAAAGTTGAGATACTTCCGGCACAGTTAAGGTATACTCCCTTGAAGGGGAAACAAATCCAAAGTTCCCTAGATATTGAGATGAAGAAGAAAAACTATGTTTATGACTGATGTCAGGTGGATAATGCAATTGAAAATCTGGCTGATTGTAAAAGATTCAGAGAAAGGATGAAAAAACAAAGAAGGGAAGTGAAGGATTGTGAACAGAGACTGATGCCATAAGACATAGGAATAAAAGTAGACAATTCAGCTCATTGAATCTACTCAATAAGATTTGAATTTGCAACTCCACTTTCCTGCCTTTTCCCCATAATCCTTGATTCTTTTCTTGAAAAAAAAATCAGTCTTAGCCTTGAAAATATTTAATGATCCAGCCTTGATAGCCATCCGCAGTAAAGAATTCTACAGATTCTCTGCCCTCTGAGAGAAATTTTCATCTTTGTCTTAAATGGGTGACCCCTTATATCCTCTCTGGTCTCCCACAAAGTGAAGCAACCATTTCACATGCATCCTACCAAGTCTCTAAGAACCTTTTATATTTCTGTAAGGATGCCTATCATTCTTCTAAACTCAAATGAGTACAGATCAACCGATTCAATCTCTCCTCATACGGCAGTATGTTCATAGCCAGGATCAACCAAGTGAAATGTCTCTGAACTGTCTCAAATGTCAGTATACTTTTCCTTAGATAAGGGGCCCAAAACTTCACAATATCCCAGCTGTGGTCTGATTCATACCTCGTGTAGTTTACCAAAACATCTGAACTTTTGTACTCAATTCCCTTTGAAAGGCCAACAGTCTATTTACCATAAATGAAAGCTGAAAGAACTGTGGATGCTGGAAATTAGAAACAAAAACAGAAGTTGCTGGGAAAACTCAGCAGTTCTGGCAGCATGTGTGGAGAGAAATCAGAGTTAATGTTTTGGGTTTCTCTTGGAAATCCTTCTGGACTGAATATCAAGTTCAACAATTTTAGGACTTGGCACACCTTCTCCGAAGTCCTTACCCTGACCCCTAACACCTGAGGCCTTGTTATAAAGTTGGTCTGCTTTACGCAGCACCCATTGTTAACCACTAATAGTTCCCATTAGTAGTTATTCATTGTCCTAGCTGATAGTTATCCACTCCTTTGTCTGTTCAACTGTTCTTCTCTCTCCTTGCACTCTTTCTCCACCTATTGTTGACTCCTTACATGTTTCTCCCACCATATCAAACAACAATGAGTCAGAATACAGGAAGGAGATAGATTGCTTGGTATCATGGTGCAATGATAACAATCCCTGTCTCAATGACAGCAAAACAAAAAAACTGATCATTGACTACAGGAAGAAAGGAGGAGGACATGCCCCCATCTACATCAAAGGAGCTGAGGTGGTGAGTGTCAAGAGTGTCAAGTTTCTAGCAGTGATGATAACCAACAATTTGTCCTGGATACAATGGTCAAGAAGATGCAGCAACGCCTCTTCTTCCTCTGGAGGCTAAGGAAATTTTGCGTGTCCATAAGGACACTCACCAACATTTATGGATGTACCATAGAAAGCATTCCATCTAGTGCATAATGGCCTGGTATGGCAATTGCTCTGCCCCGTTCCAGAAGAAACTACAGGAAGTTGTTTGCACAGCTCAGACCATCGCGGAAGTCAACTTCCCATCCATGGACTCCATTTACACTTCTTGTTGCCACAGAATGATTGCCAGCATCATCAAACGTCCCCTCCCATCCCAGTAATGCTCTGTTCTCAATGCCTTCCATCAGGCAGAAGGTACAGAAGCTTGAACACACAAATCAACAGGTTCAAGAACAGCTTTTTCCCTGTTGTTATTAGACTGCTGAATGGACCTCTCTAACTTCAAATAATTGTTGATTTTGCTAAAGATGATCTTGCTTTGTGTACTTCCTGTGCAGCTGTAACCTTGTATCCCTCGCTCTGTCTAAGCATCCCATGATCTGTATGTCCTTGTTTGCTATGATCTGTCTGTGCTGCTCACAAAACAAAGCTTTTCACTGTACTTAGATTAAATTAGATTCCCTACAGTGTGGAAACAGGATCTTCGGCCCAACAAGTCCACACCGACCCTCCAAAGAGCAACCCACCCAGAACCATTCCCTACATCTAAAACTACGGGCGATTTAGCATGGCCAATTCACCTAACCTGCACATCTTTGGACTGTGGGAGGAAACCAGAGCACATGGAGGAAACCCACGCACACACGGGGAGAATGTGCAAACTCCACACAGACAGTTGCCCAAGGCAGGAATTGAACCCAGGTCCCTGGCGCTGTGAGGCAGCAGTGCTAACAACTGAGCCACCATGCCACCCATGTGACTACAATAAATCAAATCAAAATCAATTCATTCAGGTCCAGTATGCTCCCTGACAAAGTGCATTACCTCATATTTTCTCACACCATGTTCCATCTGCACACTTCACAATCAACATAAAAGGAAATGCACATTCCTGTTTCAGTATTGTAAAAGAGGGGCTAAAAACGTGTTTAGGGCCGATTTAGAATCAGAAATGGGATTTACACTTGGAGGCTGTGGGCATGGCTAATGTTTTAAGTGAATACTTTGTACCTGTATTTACCAAGGAATAAGATACTACCAAGGCCATGGAAAAAGTAGAAGATAATTCAGACACTAGAAGCATTCAAAATGAATAAGGAGAGTGATATGACATATGCTGACTGTATTTAAAGTGGAAAAAGGACCAGGTGGGGATGAGATCTGTCCAAGCAAGTAGGTATGGAAACTCAGGAGGCAGTTACCATAACCTTTCAGTCTACTTTAGACATATTGATAGTGGAAGTGTTTGGGAAATTGTAAATGTAATACTAATGTTATTATAAGCACAGTAGCTACAGGCCAGTCATAGAGTCATAGAGATGTACAATGTTGAAACAGACCCTTCAGTCCAACCCATTCATGCTGACCAGATATCCCAACCCAATCTACTCCCACCTGCCAGCACCCAGCCCATATCCCTTCAAACTCTTCCTATTCATATACCCATCCAGATGCCTTTTAAATGTTGCACTTCTACTAACCTTCACCACTTCCTCTGGCAGCACATTCCATACATGTACTACCCTCTGCGTGAAAATGTTGCCCTTTGGGTCCCTTTTATATCTTTCCCCTCTCACCCTAAACCTATGCCCTCTAGTTCTGGACTCCCCATCCTATCCATGCCCCTCATGATTTTGTAAACCCCTATAAGGTCACCCCTCAGCCTCCGACGCTCCAGGGAAAATAGCCCCAGCCTATTCAGCCTCTCCCTATAGCACAAATCCTCCAACCTGGCAACATTCTTGTAAATCTTTTCTGAACCCTTTCAAGTTTCACAATATCTTTCCAATAGGAAGGAGACCAGGATTGCACGCAATATTCCAACACTGGCCTAACCAATGTCCTGTACAGCTGCAACATGACCTCCCAAATCCTGTACTCAATACTCTGACCAATAAAGGAAAGCATACCAAATGCCTTGTTCAATATCCTATCTACCTGTGACTCCACTTTTAAGGAGCTATGAACCTGCATTCCAAGGTCTCTTTGTTCAGCAATACTGCCTAGAACCTTACCATTATGTGTATAAGTCGTGCTAAGATTTGCTTTCCCAAAATGCAGCACCTCGCATTTATTTGAATTAAACTCCATCTGCCACTTCTCAGTTCATTGGCCCATCTGATCAAGATCCTGTTGTAATCTGAGGTAACCTTCTTTGCTGTCCACTACACCTCCAATTTTGGTGCCATCTGCAAACTTACTAACTATACCTCTTATACTCACATCCAAATGATTTATATAAATGATGAAAAGAAGTGGACCCAGCACTGATCCTTGTGGCACTCCACTGGTCACAAGCCTCCAGTCTGAAAAACAACCCTCCACCATCACCCTCTGTCTTCTATCTTTGAGCCAGTTGTGTATCCAAATGGCTCGTTCTCCGTATTCCAAGAGATCTAACCTTGCTAACCAGTCTCCCATGGGGAACCTTGTTGAATGCCTTGCTGAAGTCCATATAGATCACACCTAGCGCTCTACCCTCATTAATCCTCTTTGGTCCCACGCACAAAGCCATGTTGACTATCCCTAATCTGTCCTTGCCTTTCCAAATACAGTATTTTAATTTTAATGGAGTTGAAACATCTAGAAATGACAACAATGAATAGTCACATATGTGTGTTAATTAAGCAAAGTCAGCAAGGATTTGTTGAGGAAATGTCATGTTCAACTAATTTGCTGGAGCTTTTGTGGAAGCAATAGAGAGGGTTAATGAAGACAATGCTCTTGATATTTTGCATGTCTGCTTGCAAAAGGCATTTAACTTAACTGCTGCAAAACAGACTTCTGAGCAAAGTCACTGCTCAGAAATAGAAAGGGACAGCAACAACATGGATAAAAAATTAGCTGAGTGACAGAAAACAAAGAGTCGTGGTTACTGAATGTTTTTAAAGCCAGGGACGATTTGTAGAATGTTCTCCAAAGGTAAGTTTGGGAATCTTGCTTTTCGTGATCCATATTAGTGATGCAGACCTTAGCATACAGGACACGATTTCAAAATTTGTAGGTAATATGAAGTCTGGAAACATTGAGAAAGTGTAGTGCAGAGCATCAAAGGGTATAAATCAGTTTGTGGAATGGGCAGGCGAATAGCAAATGGGGTTTAATGCAGTCAAATGTGAAGTAACTAACACAGGCAATGTAAAATAAAGGACACAATTCTAAATGGAGTTCAGAAGCAGAGAAATTTGGGTGTATATATACATATACATCATTAAATGTGGCACAACAGTGATACAACTTAACTGAGAAGGATGGACTATAGTTGACCCCACTGTTTCACAAGCCTTCAGAAATCTATAAATCCCAATCGACTGTGATGACTTACCAATTGCCTGACTGACTGCTATTCAGGGTAAAGATTGTTCAAACTGATTTCATCATTAAGAGAAAATATTTGTACTTATTGTAAACACATTTACTTTTTACAAATGGAGACAGGTACACGGATGGGATAAGTATGGAGGGATACATTCCAAATGCAGGCAAATGGAACAATTTCAAGTGTGAAAACTGGGTGCTATGGACAAGCTGGACTGTAGGGCCAGTTGTTATGCTGGAAACCTCTATGTGCCTCCTCACACAGTAGGAGGCACGTAATGACATTGGAGAAAGTGTAGAAAAGATTCAAGAGAATGGTTCCAGTGCCGAGGAACTTTAACTATGAGGATATATTGCAGAAGTAGACACTCAGTTCGTTGGAGAAATGAAGACTGAGAGAAGACTTGATGGATGTGTTCAATATCAGGAGGGATTTGGACAGATAGAGCGAAACTGTTCCTGTTTGTGAAAGGATTGTGAATAAGGGGACATAGGTTTAAAGTATACAGAAAAGAGAAGATTACTAATCTACTGTTAAGAGACTTAAACTTTATCCCTTTAAAACAACAAATGCACATTTACCCATCCAGGATTAAGAAAGACAAGAGCTGGAAATGTGTTGCTGGAAAAGCGCAGCAGGTCAGGCAGCATCCAGGGAACAGGAGAATTGACGTTTCGGGCATAAGCCCTTCTTCAGGCTTATGCCCGAAACGTCGATTCTCCTGTTCCCTGGATGCTGCCTGACCTGCTGCGCTTTTCCAGCAACACATTTCCAGCTCTGATCTCCAGCATTTGCAGACCTCACTTTCTCCTTAAGAAAGACAAGAGACAGACTATCTGTTACAGATACTATGAGTAGAAAAATATAGACAGGGAAAAGAAAATTCTGAAGATCAAAACTGCAGATCACGACTGCAGGTTAAATTGCCTTAGATCCATTTAATTTCAGCATTGATGACATATTGTTGACTGTAAAGCAATACTCGTTCGTCACTTTGATAGTTGATCCAATGGACCTGGGTCTTTATTTGAACTAAATTTCTTACTTTAAATTTCTTGTTTTATTTGACCTTTCACACACTAAGGGAAGTTTTCTGTTTGCCGGCCCTGGAGGTCTCTTGCTACGCTGGACTTACAGATCTATTACAATCTCCAGCTGGATTAATTCCAGGGCTGTCGTCAGGCAGTTCTTCTCTCAATTCAAAGATTCCTGGTGCCATTCTGTCTCAGATTATCCACCTCACTGCATCGAAAAGCAACATTGTCTTACACAGCAGAAAATATGCACCACATGATCCTTCCAAAACTGTTGGTACTTCAGTGATATAGCAGGGTCTGATTTCTGTTCCGGCTTCTAGTCCAAAAAAAGAAAAATATGTGGTCCCTTACAACAGTTTGAGTATCCTAGGCTTTATTACTAGCAGCATAGAACACAAGGGCAATAGGACTATGTTAAATGTGTACAGGACATGAGTTCAGCCTCAGCTGGAGAATTGCATCCATTCCTGGGAATCACACAGTAGGAGGCATGTAATGACATTGTAGAAAGTGTAGAAAAGATTCAAGAGATTAGTTCCAGTGCCAAGGAACTTTAACTATGAGGATATGTTGCAGAAGTAGACACTTAGTACGTTGGAGAAATGAAGACTGAGAGAAGACTTGATGGATGTGTTCAATATCAGGAGGGATTTGGACAGATAGAGCGAAACTGTTCCTGTTTGTGAAAGGATTGTGAATAAGGGGACATAAGTTTAAAGTATATAGAAAAATCTGTTTATGCAGTGAGTTGTTAAGGTCTGCAGTGCCCTCCCTGAGAATATAATGGAGGTAAGTTTAACCAAAGAATTCCAAAAGGAATGGAATGGTTATTTGAAATGGGAGAATATGCAAGGTTATTGGGAGAAGGGAAAGGTAAGGCATTGAGTGAGTAAATGACTGCCGATGCTGGAATTTGTACAAAAAACATGCAAGCTCTCTCTCCATGGATGTTGCCTGACCCACTGTGATCTCCAGCACTTGTTGTTTTCAGTATGACAATGGGTGAGATGCTTATTTAAAAAGCCAGTGCAGACGTGATGGGTCAAATGGCTTCCTTCTGCACTATGACAGGACTGTGATATTCTCCCTTTGAAAGAGGCTGAACAAGTTCATAAAGCTGTTTAAAGCAGCATATGGGATCCTTGGATTTGTAAATAAGCAGCTCAATGTGCAGAGCAGCACAAAGTTATGCTTTAGATGAGCTCTAATGAGTGAGCATTGTGCTCAGTTCTGGCACCAACCTTGGCAAGGATGTCAAATCTTGATGAGGATTCAAAGGAGAATTTACCAGAATGATGCCAAGGATGAGAGACTGTAGTTGTGTAAATAACTAGAGAAGCTGGGATTTTTCTCTCAACAGCAGAGCAAGTTCAGTAAAGTTTTAACAGAGGTATTTAAAATTATGACAGACTTTTATGAAGTAAATAGGAAGAAACTGTTTCCACTGGCAGGAGGGTCAGTAACAAGAGTGCACAAGATTTAACAAATTGGCAAAATAACCAATGAGTGGTTTTGGGTGAATTTGTTGGAATTAGCAATCATATATGGAAAGATGTTGCCAAGATGAATGATTTCCAATTACCAAGAATTGGTGGCTTGTGAAAAAGCCACAATTTGCTTGGTGGAAGAAATCACACAAACAAAAATGAAATGTGACTTTTCTCAGTCAATGAGAAATAATTACATTTAAAATATGTAGTTGGTTTACACATAGGCTGAAGTTTTGGTGCTCCCCCAAAGGTGAGAGCGAAGACAGAAATCCCCGAGGAATATCAGCAGAAGTCGATGTCCCAGTTTCAAGGTGTTGACAATGAACATAATGAAGCACAGGACAGGAATCCTGCCTCCATCCCCATTAAGGTCATTCAACATTGTTTAAAAACTCATTAAAAGCTCATGGAAAAGGTATGGCTGGGATATGTAAAGGGCCAGGTAAGTCTTAGAAACTGACATGTTTAGAACAGTGAAGCAGACTGAGTTATAGCTGCCCTAATTACAATACCAAATCTCATACGAAAATCAGTGGGGGAACGGGAATATGGACACTTGGTACAGGGTACCAAAGTGCTACATAGTTGGCAAAGAGAGTGGGTATTCAGCTACTTCTGGCATCACTGAGACAGCTAGCAAGTGGCAAAAGTGCCAACGTCACTTGCGCAGCTAATTTTCCAGGTCAAATGCTTCAGTTGGTGGTGAGGCATGACTGTCAGATTCTGAGTCCCAAGGTGATGAAGGCAACACCCTTCAGGAAAAGTGCTGATGCCTGAGCATTGGGAGAGAAGGAAGGGCAGGAAAGCCAACTAAATTCAAACCCCTAAAGCAGGATCAACCACTAGAGATAACATTACCTGGAGATGACTGAGAACCAATGCCCTGGTCACTCTTCTGTTCGATAGTCACAGACATTAATGTCCTTATTGGAAAACCTCACACCATTGGCTGCCAAGACCTGCCAGTGGTCATCAAAGTCATTGTGGGATTGAAACCCTTCACTTGTGCCTCATTTGAAGGATCTGCTGTGGATGGTCATGGCATCTGCAGAAAGTTTGCTTACTGCTGCTTTTGCTGGTCACTGATGACTTCTTTGCTAGAGGTAGTCACAGAATCACAGAATTGTTACAGTGCAGGATGAGGACATTTGGCCCACTGTGCCTGCAGTGGCTCATGAAATGGGTATCATTACCTAGTGTTAATTGCCTCTTTATTTTCCCCATACTCTTGAACATAGAATAATTCCATCTTGAATGCCTCAAATGAACCTGTCTCCACCACACTTTCAGGCAGTGCATTTCACAGCCTAACTGCTCACTTTCTGCAGAGGCTTTTCACCGCATCCACAGCCAGAACCTCCCAAGGAAAGGGGCAGTTTCACATCTATCTCTGAATACAGTATTTTAATTTTAATATCTGAATAAGCATGGTGGTTATTTTATAATGATAGCTTCTAATGATGCTGTTCCAACAAGATTAATTATTTTCTCTATGTCTGTGCTATTGAAAGCTTTCATTGTTTTGAAGACGTCCATTAGGTCATCCCTCAGTCTTCTCAAGACAACGGAGACTGAGTCTGGCAATTCTTTCCTGGTATGACATATAAGCACACATTTCTGATGCTTTCTTTGTCAATTTTCTCTGTATCCTCTCCAATGCTTCTAGATCCTTTCAAAACGCAGTAACCAGAACTGCACATGCTAACCTTAAGTGTGGTCCAACTAATGTTTAATACAGACTTAACAAATATTCATTCCTTAGTATCTGTGAGGATTCCATTTCTGAAAATCCCAGGGAATAATGAATTCGCGAGTGCAGACCTTAATAATTGATGGTAAAAATAGGGTTAGTTTCCTGGACTCAAGATTCTGACTTTTTGCCTCTTATTTTTGGATTTTTTGGGGTTGAAATAATAAGCATTAAAACATCTGAAATAAAAGTTAATATTAATAGAATAAAATATTTAAAACTATTGTAATGCATTGTAACTTACCGATTAGAGCAGTAAATTCTGCATTACAGGACTGGGCATTGTTGAGGAGGTTATGGATGGTTACTGGGTATGGTAAGGGTAGGACTGTGCAGACATGCTCCCCTCCTAGCCAGTCTCCCCCAATGATGCACCCTCCTCCTCTACCTCCATCTGACAGATGTCCTGAACCTATTCATCCTCCTCAGAACCCGTATCCTTGCTCATGGAAGTATGAGGAGAGCAGCTATATACTGGAATAGGTCAGCAGCGAGAGAGAGATTACTGTGTGAGTGAAAGTGTTTGCGGATAGGTGAGTTTTGTCCACGGATTTTGAATGATTGGTTACTTTTTTTTACTACGAATAGAGAAATTCACGATTTGTGAGTTTGCAGATACAGAGGAATGACTGCATCTTATTCATCTTTCAATTCTATCCCTATTGAAGTAAAGCATTTGTACTTGGTTTAATTTTTTTTAATGATTTGCTAATCCACAGTGCATTTTTATCTGATGGTTGTATTTATATTTAGAGAACTCTTTGTCACTGTACTCCACTTTTATCTTCCAAGTAATGTAACCTCCCAATTATTCCTACCAATATATCCTGTGCACCCCAGGTAGACTACCAATATGAGCCTGATATCAATTAAGAGCTCACCCCTGTGACAATCTAAACTTTAGTCAGATTCCCACAAGAGGTGGCTTACTGATGCACTAACAGAACACTCAGCTCCTTTCGTTCTCTTCAGTGAAAATTCAGCCCCACGTGTTTGCAAACCAGAGTGAACCAATTTCATTGAGGCTTGCTGTGACTGTAGACTGCATTCAATGATGTGGTGTAATTCATGCCTTGTTCCTGCTTTGAATGTGTTTAATTTTGTCCTTTCATGTGTGCACAATAGGTCACCATAGACAGGTATTTCTGTGCACTGTTTAATTTCGTGTGTGTTAATAATTGATCACTTTTCCTATAATAAGCTAAAGTAATTTTTAGCCAGGCCACTAACAATATAATATTAAATGTCCTTTTGTATTTCTTTATTATCCAAATTCAATCCAGAGAAATGATAGTCTTCAAAACTCTTCCACAGCTTAATTTGCATGAACTTGTAACCTTTGCAAACCAATGTAATAGTTTCTGTACTCACACTGAAAAAGTTGTATTCTGGTCAGTTAACATCAGAAGTGGAATTTCTACTTTGATCCAGTTACACCGAGGTTAATAAATGTCAATCATCACAGAATCTAGTGAGAAGAATAAAGCCTGTCATTTTGAATATCTTCAAAGATGATCTTTCTGATCATCCAGTTTGCCCAGTATGTTGCACACATTTGTTCACCTTTCCTGGGGAAGCACATTAAAGTTATGCAAGGGTTTATTGAAATAACTCAAGCCTGGAGCCAACATTACCATATTATTTGGCCACATGCCTGTTTGAGAGCTAGGAGCCTGATACCAGGCAGCTGCTGCCCACTGCCCCCTCTGAACGAAGAGAGAAACAGTTGCAATTTGCAACCTGCAGATTTGGTGCACTGGATCCTTCAATCCTGGTTTAGATGTGGTCAGGAGGAGGGACATCCCCAGCCCCACTCCCACCCGAAGAGGGCAGAAAGCCTTCTAAGCAATGCCTCCAGTGTAAGTGAGAAGAGGTTGTGGGGGCAGTCAGTGGTCAGTGCTTAACTGTCTGGAATCAGCTGAATGCCTATTAAACAATCTGGTTCAATGTACTGGTTGATATATTTCCAACTCAGAGTCGAGAGTATGGTGCTGGAAAAGCACAGCAGGTCAGGCAGCATCTGAGGACCAGGAAAATCATTCCTGATGAAGGACTTATGCCTAAAACTTTGATTCTCCTGCTCCTCGGATGCTGCCTGACCCGCTGTGCTTTTCTAGCACCACACTCTCGACTCTGAACTTCAGCATCTGCAGTCCTCACTTTCTCCATATTTCCAACTCATAACGCTTGCAAGCATAACCTTGCCTATTGAATGCCTAAGTGTCAGTTTTGTTCTTAAAAATTGCACAGAACCTCCAAGCATCATCTCTATGCAAAGTTAGTTGTGTATCTTCAAGTAAAACTTACTTTTTTCTATTCATATGTGGTCATGGACATTGTTGTCTGGGCCAATATTTATTGCCCATCCCTAGTTGCCCTTGAGAAAGTGGTGGCAAGCTGCCTTCTTGAACAATAGCTGTCCAGGTGCTGCAGGTAGACCCACACATTCGTCAGGGAGGGAGCTCCAAGATTTTGATGTAGCAGTAGTGAAGAAATGGCTATATTTCCAAGTCCAGTGTGGTGAGTGGTTTGGAGAGGAATGTGCTAGTGATGTTGTTCCCAAATATCTGTTGCCCTTGTCCTTCTATATGGAAATGGCTGTGTTTGGAAGGTATTGTTTAAGGTTCTTTGGCGAATTTTTGCAGTGCATCTTGTAGATATTGCATGTTGCTACTACTGACTGATTGTCATCATATTCACAAACATTCAATCAAGCGAGCTGCTTTATCCTGGATGGTGTCAAGCTTCTTGAGTGCTGTCGGAGTTGCACTCATCCAGGCGTGTAGGGACTGTACTGAATTAAAGGTGTTTGTGCGGAAATGCTTCAGTGAATCTACCTCCACTGTTCTCTGGTGCGAGAGTACCAAAGACTCTCAAACCTCTGAGAGAAAAGAAAACTTCTCATTTCCATCTTAAATAGAAGACACCCTAGTCTTAGAACGTGTCCCCTAGTTCTAGTCTGTCTCACAGAGGAAAACATACTTTCAGCACCTAGCCTGTCAAGTTCTTTCAGGATTGTATATGTTGCAGTAAGATCACTTCTTACTCTTCTAGACCATCATTTGTGGTAAAATGTTACCAATCTATGAACTTTTAGACGTTCTAACTTGGATAAAATGTTAACATGCGTTTTCTTAATATGTTTATTGGTTGATACGAATGCAAAAGATGACAGGGTTACTACTGCAATAGTATCTACAGTCTTAATAAAGGTGAGAAACTTTTCATGTTACAGAAGCTCATGGAATACTTTCACACCTATTTTGCTTAAAATTTCGAATGCTTTCAAGCAGTTCTAGAATAAACTAGCATCAGTGACATGAGTTTGAATTATGTGCCTCATTCATAGGATTGTTGTTTATTATATTTGATTTCCACTGGCTGTACAAGATATCTAATTCAATTGTGAAATGAGTTGGAAGAATATCAGGAATAGTCTTATCATGGTATCTGTTCAATGAAAAACAAGCAAGAGTGCCAATAATTTTAAGAGAGTTAGAGACTGGGAAATGCCTGTGAAAGGGAGCAGTGTCTGATTAAGTATTGCCTAGCAACTACTGAAGTTGACACAATAACCTCACATAGAAAAATGGAACGATACAAAAGCTCTTTTGTTTCTGCAATTCAAGTTTTGCAGTGTTGCTATGAATTACGTAGTGATTCCTCAAAACTATTGGGAACATTTTTACAACTCTGCATTTGTATTGGCTATCTTATTATTTTGTAGTTCCCAGAAATGGTTTAGCATGCCTTAGGCTACTTCCAATAGCACAATGCCAATGTGACATCAACTCAAGTACGATAGTGACAAGCATGTAATGATAGGTAGATTGGTACAACAACATGACCAGACATTTCAATTCAATGCATTTGGGATTCTGACAATACAGATACCACAAAATGAATAATTTCACCAGTTGCAAATTGTGAAGATCATGTTAAGTAGCAATTCTTCAAAGAAAAGCACAGGTAATTTTACCAATGGAACATGGAATTCTCAATCTGAGACAGTGAGGTAGAATTTCTGACAGATTGTGTAGGGTTTTCCAGCATAATTCACCTGAAATCAGCAAAACCAGCACACGAAATTGAGACACTGCAAACCTAAATGATGCACAGTGCAGAGAGTATTTCCAAGATCTTTTGCATTGACTTAAAGGATTTTGCATTGAAAGTCAATCATGCCCTCAAAACTGATCATGTCCCCAGAACAAATTAATCATTAGGGCAAATTTCTGCTATTGATTTTCATTTTTGACCCTTCAAGAACGCTGTTAGCATTAAGCAACATTTTAAGTGCAAGAGCTGTATAAGCTTTTAAATATAAAGTGTTTAATTAACCAATATTATATATTAACAAAACATGTAAATGTATCTTTATTTTCTTAAGTCAATTCAATGTTAATTAAAATTTGGATTTTTCACAGGTGATAGTCCAGTCTTTCTGACTGAAATGCTTCTTGTTTTGATTAAACGCAGGTTCAGCAAGGTTGCATTTGTGGCCACCATCCCCACTGCTCACTCATGTGTAAAAATTGGAGTACTGCTTTTAAACTCACATCCAGCAACAAAGCATCATTTACCAAATGAATCACGTAATCTTAGGCTTGATTTACAAGTAATTACACTACACTCCCACTGTTATAGGAAATCCAGTTAACAGGGATAGTTGTTTTGATTCATGAAAAGATCTACAAATAAACAGACTGTTCTGTATAAGCTGCTATGGCAAATGGTTAATAACAAGGGCTTCCACCAGGTATTAAAGTCATTGGCATCTAAAATACAACCCCATCCAATTTCAGAAAGAGAAATGTATGATTGACCATGTATTAATTTCTTTATAGAGCGTATTGTCAGATATAACCACAGGTTTGCATCCAAGGTACCAATAAAAACTCTCTTTTTGTTCCCATCAATTGTTATTGTAACTAAATTTCAGATGGATTACAGTGGCCATTTTTATTGATGGTGCACTTTTTCTTACATTGGAGAACACATTCGCAACTCTGTTTCAAAAATACTAAATGAAACTGAACCACCTTACCACTCTTAACTATGTCAGGTAATATTTTAATG
The DNA here is from genome assembly GCF_004010195.1 of Chiloscyllium plagiosum. Classification (NCBI taxonomy): domain Eukaryota; kingdom Metazoa; phylum Chordata; class Chondrichthyes; order Orectolobiformes; family Hemiscylliidae; genus Chiloscyllium; species Chiloscyllium plagiosum. The sequence continues at coordinate 34,009,684 of NC_057727.1, read as the reverse complement.
CAAGAAAAAAGAATCCACTTCAATGTCCTGCTTGATAGAGGTGGCGCATAGAGGATTTTATGTTCAACAATATGCAAATGAGTCTGAGTGGAAATTTGAGCAAAACAATCAATTCAGAGAATGAGTGCAATTTTAAGTATAATTTGCACATGAATTGCTGATAGCACACAAGCTTAGAAATACTCATTTATGTTGAAATCTGTTTCTATTCCACTATCAATATCAATATGCTTAAATATTTGGACCATTTATGGATGTGAGATTTTTGCTATTAGTAATACAGAAACTGAGTATTACTGAAAAGAGGGTTGGATGCTGTCTGAATTGCTGTGCTCTTCCAGCACCACTGATCCAGAATCCTATTGCTGAAAAGAGACATTTAGAATTTTTGAGTTACTTTGCCTTTCTAGGATTCTTTGAGATAGACCAATCACTTTTCAGTTCCAAAACTGAGGGCCTTTGTCCCATTTGTGAGTCTGTGTCTTACACAGAAAACAATTATTTGTAGGTGCCAGTGTTGAACTGGGTGTACAAAGTTAAAAAAAAGTCACACAACACCAGGTTATGGTCCAACAGGTTTATTTGGAGGCACTAGCTTTTGGAGTGCTGTCCCTTCATCAGGTGATTATGGAGTATAAGATCGGAGGACACAGAATTTATAGCAAAAGACTTTGATCTTCACTTCCAACTTTAAGCCTACAGATGGCCACTTGTACTATATTTTTCAAAACAAAAACTGTGTAAAGTGAACTAAACTCTTGTCTCTCAAGGCAGATCATGTAAAGCTACTATGTACAAATTACAAACGCACAATGCTGTGATAGGTAGGAAAATAGCCTCAATCATTTTAGAAGAAAGAACTAGTGGGAAATTAATTATGTGAATCCTTTTGAAGTGTACGGGTTTTGAGTTACTCTTTTGAGACACAGTATACAGCTAACTGAACCAACTGTATCCATATGACACAGTATTAATTCAACAACAATGATTTTTTTAAAGAGCATAGCAGGAAGCTCAGATCAGGTCCAGTTATTGTTAGTACTTGTACAGTCCTGATGGTGATTCTGCCAGCAATAACATTGTTAATGAATGAATTCTGTTCAGCAGTGCAACTACATTGACTATTTAAATCTGATTCAATTTACTCTCTGCATGTCACCAAAAGCATTTCTGATATTTACACCTGGGAGGAATGGATAACATTACTTGAGGAGAACCACAGTCAAGAGTGTGGTGCTGGAAAAGCACAGCAGGTCAGGCAGCTTCTGAGAAGTAGGAGATTTGACGTTTTGAGCATAAGCCCTTCATCAGGGCTTAATTCCTGATGAAGAGCTTATGCCCAAAACATCAATTCTCCTGCTCTTCGGATGCTGCCTGACCTGCTGTGCTTTTCCAGCACCACACTCTCGACTCTGATCTCCAGCACCTACAGTCCTCACTTTCTCCTTGAGAAGAACCACAGTTGTTCACCACTACTGTTCCCATATTTTAATGAGTTTGATCACAGTCATAAACAAACAGAATAATTGTCATCTCCTCCATATTGTTGGTTATGATGAAGAAAATCTTATTGATGTTTCTTGTCAAATGATGAGATGCATGGGCTCATTTTCTAAGTTTTTATTGGTGGTGCACTTTTTCTTACATTGGAGAACACATTCGCAATACATCTCAGAAAATTGCAAATGTATTTCTTCACTAATTCTTCAGGGGAGTTATTCTATGTTTCCATACAGGTTAAATAATTCTCTTAACAATAGCAGCAAATGCTGGAAATATAACACTTCTAGCAGAACATTGGGCAGATGTAGACAATTTTATATTTTTGCTTTTTGGGAAAAAAAATTCTCAGTCAATTTGGCCAATGAAAAACATGCAAATATTTATGTGCATATCCATGAATATTTTTCACTTTTTTTTTCTTGCAGAAAGAATATTCTTTGCAATCCAAGTCACAGAGTGAAAATAAACAACACATACTGAATGGCTCGGGTAAGCTCTCATTCTAAGTTATATGAAGTCCAGTCAGAACAAAACTATGTGAATGCAAATTTTAAACAAACATTGGATCCACATTAGAAAATGTAGCCAAATGAGATTAAGTTCAAGTCACTCCTGTCAACGACTAAACTGATTGTCCAAAGGGTATATTTATGTTAAGATCCATTGAAGATCCCTTAGAGACAATAACATGCTTATATCATATTGAATCACAAATCATAGGAAAGGGTTTTTGAATATGCAACTGAAATGTGATTATTACATTCAAGCATGGAATTTGCATCAACTGTTCCCACAACTTCATCAAAAATGTAGTTTATCCCATATAATGAGGCCTTCTCCACAGTTCCACAGAAAGGGTGCAGCCTTGAAAATACCAAATCAAACTGAGATTTTACAAACAATTTCAATCAATATTTATTTTCCTCAGTATGGGAGTCTCAATGTTGTGCTATTTTTAATGCAGGAAATGCATTTGTTAATGCTTGAGCAAGAAATTAGGAAATACCATCATTGCACTTTTACATTTTACTTTGGCAGTGATGTTCTACAGTTTTCAAAGGCACAGGGTAATGTTACTGCTTGTCCAAATTCTTGAATGTATTGTCAGGGGCAAGATTGCCTCCTCAATTACAGCATACAAGCATTGTTAAATCTATTACTACTCAACCCCTTCATATCATTACCTTAACACATATGTGGTCATATGAAAACATTCTTTGGCATGTAATGCATTTGTTGAACTCTAAGGAATACAACATTTGTCCTCCCACAATACTATAGGTTCTTGTACCAACCTGGAGGCTGGTCATGTCAAAACTTTTCTTGCATCTTCCTCAGCACCTTCCAAACCTATAATCTCTACCATGTAGTCTCAAAACATTCTGACTGGCAACTCATGTCTAACTTGGAGATTGTGTTTGACCAATCTCCTGGACTTCTTGAGGAGGTCATATGTGCTGTGGATCAATGGGAACCAGTGTATGTACTGTGTTTAGATTTCATGAAGGCATTTGATAAGGTGCCACATTGAATGTTACTATGAAAAACGAAAGCTTGTGGTTTAGGAATAGCATATTGGCATGGTTGGCTAACAGGAAACAGAGAATAGGCACAAATATGTCTTTTTCAGGTTGGCAAGATTTAATTAATAATGTGCCACAGGAATTGGTGCTGTGACTTCAACTGTTTACAACCTATATAAATAACTTGGATCAATGGACAGAAGGTTTGGTTGTCGAATTTGCTGATGGCACAACAATAGGTGTGAAAGTAATTCATGAAGATGTGAGGCTACAAAAAGATATAGGAGATGAAGTGATTAAGCAAAGATCTAGCAAATAAATTATAATATGGGAACATAGGAAATTATCCATTTTGACAGGAAGAATAAAAAAGGATATTATCTAAATGGTTAGAGATTGTAGATTCATGAATCATGAAAAGGTTGGTACGCAGGTGCAGCAAGTAATTAGGAAAGCTCATAGCATGTTATCATTGACCATAAGGAGAAGTGAGTACATGAATAAAGTATAGAGGTGATGGCCTCGTGGTATTATCGCTATACTATTAATCCAGAGACACAGATAATATCCTGGGGTCCCAGGGTCAAATCCTGTCATGGCAGGTGGTAGAGTTTGAATTCAATAAAAATCTGGAATTAAAGGTTAAATGGAACCACTTGTCAATTGTCAGATAAACATATCAAGTTCACTTAAGTTCTTTAGTGAAGGTAACTACCATCTGGCCCACTCCGAACTCATAGCAATGTAGTTGAAGCTTAATTGGCAATAAGGGATGGTGAATAAATTATATTCTATAGGTAATAAATGATGCCAAAATCCCACGAATGAAGAAAGATTTTGCTTCAGTTAAACAAGAAGCTGGTGGTGCATATCTAGAGTACATTACATTACTTACAGTGTGGAAACAGGCCCTTTGGCCCAACAATTCCACACCAACCCTCCGAAGAGCAACACACACCCCCTATATTTACCCCTTCACCTAACACTATGGGCAATTTTAGAATGGCCAATTCACCTAACCTGCACATCTTTGGACTGTGGGAGGAAACCAGAGCACCCAGAGAAAACCCACGCAGACACGGGGAGAATATGCAAACTCCACACAGACAGTTGCCCGAGGCGGGAATTGAACCCAGGTCTCTGGTGCTGTGAGGCAGCAGTGCTAACCACTGTGCCACCATGCCGCCCCTGTACTGTGTACAATATTAGTTAACTTAATTTCTGACAGAAGGATGTAAATACATTGTAGACAGTTCCGAAAACCTTTACCAGATGAATACCTGAATGAGAGGAAAACAAACAGAAATTTCTGGAGAAATTCAGAAGGTTGGCAGCATCTATGGAGAGAAAACATATTGAATATGTCAGGTCAAGTGACCTTTCTTCAGAACTAAGTAACAACAAAAGTAATGACAGTGTATTGTGAGAAAGATTTGAATGGAAATCCTATTTTACCTGAATGAGAGGATTGTCTTATAGGGTAGACTTGTATTCAATCGCGTTTAGAAGACTTCAATGAAACACAGAAGACTGTGAGGAATCTTGGCAGGATACATATGGAGAGGATGTTTTCTCCCATTGGTGAACCCAGAACTAGGGGTCACTATTTAAAACTCAGCAGATGTTCTGATATGTCTGGGTTTATCCACTTGAAGAAGCTTTTAAGTGTTTTTTTTAAAAACACTTGTACAATGAAAGGGGAGTGGCCAGTTCTCCCAGTTCAGGGTTTGGTTTTAGCAGCTGTTTTGTTCGCAGCTGCTGGTCAGGTTTTAGCTGGGAACCCAAAGAAGCTGCTGGACCCAAAGAAACAGCTCCATGCTGATCCTCTCTCTCTAACATCGCTCCTGTAAGAACGTGTGTTTGAATTTACCTTTTTGCCAGGGTGTATGTTATGGGATGTTGCAGGTATTTGGAAAAGCTGTTCATTAATTTGTATTTTCATGTCAGTTGGCTTTTCAAGTAGTTATGTTATTCTAAATTCAGTTTGCTTTTGTTCGTGTATAAATAGATTATGTTTTGTTTAAGATTGAGTAGTTGGGCCAGCTGCATCACCTCTGGAATATCCACTTTACACCTGCTTACAACAATTAGAAAAGTTAGGGTCTGGGCTGCCTTCTTGAAATGTTTTGAGGGGGCCTGGACTAGTCCATAACAGATGCATCTAAGGATATTAAAGGAATATCTACAGAGGTAGTGGGTGCACTGGTAATAATCTTCCAGCAATTCAAACATTCTGGAAAAGTCTCCGAGGATTGGAAAACTGTGAATGCAATATCTTTATTTAGAAAGAGAAGGAGACAAAGAAAACAATAACTACAGGCCAGTTAACCTAATGTCACTTATTGGGAAAATGTTAGATTCCATTATAAAGGATGTATGAGCAGAGCAGCATCAGCATGGTTTCGGAAAGAGGAAGTCATGCTTGACTAAAATTTACGAGAATTCTTTAAGAAGGTAACAAGCAGGATAAATAAAGGTGAAGCTGTGGGTGTAATATATTTGGAATCTCAGAAGGCACTTGACAAGGTACCATACATCAGGCTACTTAATAACATAATAGCCTATGATACCAGTAGTAGTACAGAGCATGGAGAGAGGATTGGCTAACTAGTAGAAGACAGAGAGTTAGAATAAGGGAGGCATTTTCAGAAAAGCAACATGTAACTAATGTACTGCTATAGTGATCAGTGCTGGGGTCACAGTTATTTTCAATATATATCAATGACCTGGATAAGCAATGTGAATGTGCTATAATCAAGTTTGCAGGTGACACAACAAAGGTGGGAAGGCAGGTGGTGAGGATAACACTTCCTGAGGGATATAAACAGGTTAAGCGAGTGGCAAAAACTTGGCAGATGAAATATGATATAGGAAAATGTGAGGTAATGCACCTTGGCAGGAAAGATAGAGGAGTTGAATATTATTCAAATGGAGAAATACTGGAGAAAGCTACAGTGAAATTCGGGGGTCCTTATACATGAATTACGACAAGCTAGTATCCAAGTTCAGCAGGCAATAGGGATGGCAAAGGAAATGTTCGCCGTTATCTCAAAGGGAATAGAGTATAAAAGTAGGAATGTTTTGCTAAAACAATACATGGCACGAGTTATTCCACACCTGGAATTCTGTGAACAGTTTTGGACCATTTATCCTAGAAAAGATATACTAGCATTGGAGGCAGTCCAGAGAAGGTACAGTATATATTAAACGAGTGTGGTTTTATGAGAAGAGGTTGAGTAAGTCAGTTGAGTAAGTTAGTGAGAGGTTGAGTACTCATTGGAGTTTAGAACAATGAGAGGTGAAGTTATTTTTAATCAGTAAGGGAATCAAGGGTTACAGGAATTGCAGGAAAATGGACCTGAGCATTATCAGGTAAAAATCTTCGAGGAGAAAGTGAGGACTGCAGATGCTGGAGATCAGAGCTGAAAATGTGTTGCTGGAAAAGTGCAGCAGGTCAGGCAGCATCCAAGGAACAGGAGAATCGACGTTTCGGGCATAAGCCCTTCTTCAGGA
>NC_057727.1:33955881-34001689 GCF_004010195.1 Chiloscyllium plagiosum | reverse complement strand
AGGCGGTGCTGAGTTCGAGGGATTTGACTGAGACAAGGTGGGGGGAGAGGAAATGAGGCCTATCACCCTCACCTTGACCTCCTTCCACCTATCGCATTTCCAACGCCCCTCCCCCAAGTCCCTCCTCCCTACCTTTTATCTTAGCCTGCTGGACACACTTTCCTCATTCCTGAAGAAGGGCTTATGCCCGAAACGTCGATTCTCCTGTTCCCTGGATGCTGCCTGACCTGCTGCACTTTTCCAGCAACACATTTTCGGCTCATTATCAGGTCAGCCATGATCTCATTGACTGGCAGAGTAGATTTGATTGGCTGAATGGCCAACTCCTGCTCTGATGTCTCAATGTCTAAAGAATAAATCATACATTAAATCATATTTTTTATCTTTTAATCTAGTTGTTCATTCATAATACGGACAATGAACAGCCAGAAAGTTGTCAAAATACTGAAATCTCTGGTATTAAAATACAATAACATCTCATCTCAGTCTGTGGACAGGAAGATCAGAATACCTTTATTTATTGTTTTACATGATGACAAATGTTATTTTGCATTCACACCAAGAGCCTTCAAAACCTATATAATTCTAAAGCAATAATAAAAGCAAAATGCTGCAGAAGCTGAAAATCTGAAATAAAGACAATAAGTGCTGAAATAAACTCAGCAGGACTGGCATCGTCAGAGAAAGCAATTGTCAATGTTTTGAATTAAATATTATTTCTTCAGAACTTAAGTTCAGAAGACTTGAAACATTAATGCTCCACAGATTCTGCTAGAACTGCTGAGTTTTTCCTCTTATTTTCTGTTTTAATTCTGAAGCAGTTCAGGGGTGCTGGGAAACCTGAAAACAGTTCACAATACCAATGTTACAGATCTACTGTAAAATCAGTAACCAGATCATAAGATTTGCATTGAACTATGGATGCTGAGTACATAAGAGATGATTCTTCCCAGCAGATATACTTAAAACTACAGGCGTTTTCTGTTTTCTCTCTATTTCTTCTGTCTCAGCTAAAAAGACTTATTATGTGTGTGTGTGTGTCTCTCTATACTGAGGCCTTAGCTGCCCAGGTTGACTGTACAGGGGCTTGTCCTCAATCTGTTTAGCGAACACCACTCTCAAAGTGTATTCATAGTGCCTTTTGATGGATGGCTACTCCTTACAATTGGATAGAACAGGATTTGGAAGTTACTGAAAACAAATTTTTGTTGTGAATAGAATCATAAATATAGCATTTTAGCACATTCATCAATATTTCACAAGCTCTGCAAGAGCCTCAAATTCAAGGTGCTTTATTACGATAAATTTGTTCTCAATTATGTCTCACTGCAATGCTAGTGTAAGTTGTATGTGATGGTCAGCACATCTTTTAAAACAGACATGCATAGTTCACTATACAAAGTCATGATGTGATATAACAGTCAAGTGTTGATAGTAAGTTTTTTTTTAATAGATTTATTTTTCCTGAAAAATGTCTACTTCTGCCATTTCATTTAGTATGCTTGCCATAGACTTCTGCATGTACGGGTAAACCTTAAAATGAATTTGTGAGCAGTAATGTAAATTTGTCCTTGTTCAATTGCAATCTCCCATGAGTTTAAAATTTAAGACCATAAGAAGTAGGAAAACAAGTAGACTTTTCCACCCCTCAATCATGACTGATCCAACATTCCTTACTTTCACTTTGCTGTCCTTTCCTTGTAATCCTTGATTCCCCTACTGATCAAGGATTTATCTAACTCAGCCTTATATATACACAAGGAATTTGCTCCCATGTTCTCTGTGGTAGAGTTCCAATGACTCGTAACCCTCTGAGAGAAGATATTGGGTGGCACGATGGCACAGTGGTTAGCACTGCTGCCTCACAGCACCAGAGACCCGGGTTCATTTCCCGCATCAGGCGACTCTGTGCGGAGTTTGCACATTCTCCCTGTGTCTGCGTGGGTTTCCTCCGGGTGCTCTGGTTTCCTCCCACAATCCAAAAATGTGCAGGTTAGTTGAATTAGCCATGCCAAATTGCCCATAGTGTTAGGTGAAGGTTTAAATGTAGGGGAATGAGTCTGGGGGGTGGCGGTTCGGTATGGTCTTGTTGGGTCATAGGGTCTGTTTCCACACTATAACTAATCTAATCTAATTTAACTGTCACCCTGCCAGTCCACATGTTGATGTATCTTCTTGAATTGCTGCAGCCTCTGTAATAAAAGAGTCTCAATAATGCTGCTCATTCAGTATGTCAGGGATTTTGATCTAGTAGCAGTTAAGGAATGGAAACACATGTGCAACTTTGGATACACTATGACCTGATGAAAAATTGACAGATAATGGTGTTTCAATGCATCAATTGTCTTCTTACTCAAAGCAGTTAAATGACTGTTGCAAAATCTGTACGATAGCATTGTACAGCAACAATGAAAGGGATGGGTCTTCACAGGCTCAGCAATGAGGTGCACAGACTGTTTTTTTCCTGGACGGTGTTGAGCTTCTTGAATGTTGCTGTCTCGCCCATCCAAGTATGTGAAGAGTGGTCCATCATATTTCTGATTTATGCCTTCATTGTGTTGAAGAGGTTTTGAGGAGTCATGAGGTGAGCTACTCACTGAACAATACCTAACATCTGAGCTGTTCTAGTAATGATGGTGTTTACTTAGCTGGCCCAATTAAGTTTGTGTCAGGATCCAATAAATGAAACAACCCCATAGGTAAAGTGTCAGAATTCTCATGAATAACTTTTTTGGTTGATTTTTATGAGATCAGGAAAGTTTGATTTCACCTATTTTCACCATCTTTATGATGAACGTCTGTAGAAACCTCACTCGACTCCTTGCACCTAGACATTTCAAATTGTCCGTAGGATTGGAAGATGTTTGAAGTGTGAGCAGAATTTTTTTAAAGTGCTGCATTGACTTCTGGGTATCATGTGGTTTTCTATCTGTACATTACTAAAATGACTTTAATATTCCAAAAGAGTTGTGTCAGGATGCACAATGTTTCCACTGATCCTATGATAGCACTCCATAATCAACTCTATCTTTTCCTGTCTTTCCGGCTTTTCAGGAATTTATTCAGGATTTATAAAAACTGAAAAACTCTAAGTGTCAGTTTTTAAAGATATATTTTTATTGACAAATAGATTTTATAATATTTCAAAAATAAATGTCAGTTTTGATGATGTAGTTTCATGTAATCTTGAAGACTAGAGTAACCAGGACTTTGTGCCTAATTTCAAGTTTCATAAGTATTAATGTTGATAGGTTAAAGGTACAGCTTGAATTCCTTTTCTTAAGCATGTAACATTCTTACATAAACAGTGATATCTTCTGAATTAGTGAAGGTTGGTTAAATAAATGTTTCTCAGAGGTAAATTTAAAAATTGTGAATATGTAAGGTCAATGCAAATGAAAGTAATTAATTCAACTATGCATCAAGTGAAACATGGGTGTAATTGGCTTATAACATCCTTTTATTTGAATTCTCTTGTGTTTACTTCTGTGGGGTGTATATATATTGTCCCAGGGCAATGTTTGAATTGATTTGGTAGAACAATGACAAAAAGAACAATACAAAAGTTATGCAGAGGAGGATGCAACTCATAAATTGATTACTCACATTGCTGTCATCAGAACCAGTTTAACTATCTATCAAACAAAAATTTTTAATAATTTGTATTGTCTGATTCCTCTGCCCTGCACAAGTTTTCCCATACCATAAAGGTGGACAGGATTCCTGCTCTCAAGTAACACCACAGAGGCCCTGAAGGACTACGTCTTCAGCTTTTTTCTGTTGCCATTTCAATAATGCCCATTCCATGCACTTCCATCTCCGAATGACTCGGCTAAGTTTGGCAAGTCAAATTTAGGGATTGTTAAAAATCTTTTTATTGATTGCTGTTCTGAGATATTGTGTTAAAGGCTATCTTTATTGACTCACTCACAGGCTCACTATATTCATTAATACTAGATTCCCATTCATTCATTCATAATCTTTTGTTAACACGTTATTTACTATAACATGGTTTCATTCAGTCATTCAGAAAACCAAGGTTCGGTACTATCCAAATTTAAAAGCAACCCTTTCAAACCCGTTATTGCATTTCCACACCTTATCAGTCCTTGCTCAGCATACAGAACAATACCATCCCCATTAAGTTTCCATGAAACATTATAATATTAATCAGCCATTACCAACCATCTCCTGGACCTGAATAGATTAAATACCTGTTAAATACCTTTTAACTGGGCCATTATCCCTTTAAGTGTTTGCATGAAATTGTATGAATGAATGAAACTCATACCAGCTAATAGTAAATAATTTGGGCGGCACAGTGGCACAGTGGTTAGCACTGCTGCCTCACAGCGCCAGAGACCCGGGTTCAATTCCCGCCTCAAGCGACTGACTGTGTGGAGTTTGCACGTTCTCCCCATGTCTGCGTGGGTTTCCTCCGGGTGCTCCGATTTCCTCCCACAGTCCAAAGATGTGCAGGTAAGGTGAATTGGCCATGCTAAATTGCCCGTATTGTTAGGTGAGGGGTAAATGTAGGGGTATGAGTGGGTGGCGCTTCGGCGGGGCGGTGTGGACTTGTTGGGCCGAAGGGCCTGTTTCCACACTGTAATGTAATCTAATCTAAAAATCTCACGACCCAGCTGCAGTAATCAGTTAATATCCTTTATTCTTTTATTAAGTATAGGTACAATTTTTAACTTATTTAGAGCATATAGGCCTAGCGTTTTTTTATTAATATTTACGAACTTAGAAGACAAAGGGCTAACACCTCCTAATTATGCAAGCAGACTGGACAGATGTCTCATCAGAAGTAGCAGCCAGCACTTAGCACATGGAGTCATTGAGATGTACAGCACGGAAACAGGCCTTTTGGTCCAACCCGTCCATGCCGACCAGATATCCCAACCCAATCTAGCCCCACCTGCTAGCACCCGGCCCATATCCCTCCAAACCTTTTCTATTCATATACCCATCCAGCTGCTTTTTAAATTTGTAATTGTACCAGCCTCCACCACTTCTGCAGGCAGCTCATTCCACACACGCACCACCCTCTGCGTGAAAAAGTTGGCCCTTAGGTCTCTTTTATATCTTTTCCCTCTCACCTAAACCTATGCCCTCCAGTTCTGGACTCCCCCATCCCAGGAAAAAGACCTTGTCTATTCACCCTATCCATGCTCCTCATGACTTTATAAATCTCTATAGGGTCACCCCCCAGCCTCCGACACTCCAGGGAAAACAACCCTAGCCGATTCAAACTCTCCCTTTAGCTCAAATCCTTCAACCCTCGCAACATGCTCGTAAATCTTTTCTGAACCCTTTCAAGTTTCACAATATCCTTCTGATAGGTGTTTTACCCAACTACTGTCTCCCAGGACAGAAGCCATTCAAACTTTTGTGTACTAGAGATAAGAAATGTAACACCATAGTAATGGGATTTTAATATATGTGCGAACTGTGCATAAAGGGGCTCTTGTAAGAACTGTATTTTGGGATTCTATTGCCGGCTTTAACTTGTGCTGTGATTGATGAAAAAACAGGCTATTTTTGCCATGCACTGATTTCAGTTGTTATTTGAACATGATCCCACACTGTCAATAAATTATTGCATTTCTTCATATTGTTCAATTCCTCTTAAATCTAACCTGAAATTATCCAAATTATATCTGGTCTTGAAGGGTCCTATGATTTGCACACCTCACTTGTGCCCATTTGTGATGTACGTACCATATGATTTATGCATTTGCCATTATGCAACATTCAGAACATTGTTGCTAATGTGCATGTTGGGTAGTCATAGTCATAGAGTCATCCCTCAAGTAAATTCTGCACATACCGCATATCCAAGAACTACACTTGAATAAATTCTTCTTAGACGTATTACCATCCATGTTTATTCAGAGTTTGTAGGAAAATATTGTTAGATCCAAAGCATTCACAAGTTCATTAGTAGTTTTGTACGATAAACGATATGTGAAATTAGGATGAAAACTGCGTCAGGCAGAACAAGGAAATCTTGAGTAAACGACACCTATGGTTCCTGGGGAGCAAACCTTATATAAAATACTTTAATGCACTTCCACTAAAACTCCTACGATGAGGTGAACTATGTATGTCAAGGCAGATTGTCATTTAGTTTTCCTGGATCCTTTTATTAGTCACTAACTTGTTTTCTTGAATTTTAATGTCATTCCAAATAAAAATTACCACCCTCTGAATGTACCCAAGGATCTTTGGCTTTCAAGGTTTCCCACTTGATTTTCTCACAGTTTTGTTGCTAAATGTGGAAACTGAAAAATGTAAAACCATCTAAGTTGTAAATGTCAAGATTCTTAACTAGATCTGACAGGGCAGTTCTTCATGCTGATCATGGATGGCTGATGACTGTAGAAATGGCAAACCTCATGATTTTGTCTGAATTGAATTGAATTCAATTCAATTCAATTTATTGTCACGTGTACCAAGGCACAGTGAAAAGCTTTGTCTTGCAAGCAATACAGGCAGATCACATAGTTAAGTAGCATAGATAGTAAATAATAGGTAAACAGCAAATAAATAGATAATCTTCTTGAATTTATCATAATGATGGCACCATCATTCTGAGCTTAACATATAAACTCAGGCATGGTTAGGAACACGGGACTGGGATATCATAGCAATTACAGAAACGTGGCTTAGGGATGGACAGAACTGGCAGCTTAATGTTCCTGGATACAGATGCTATAGGAAGGACAGAAAAGGGGCAGAGAGGAGGGGGAGAGGCCTTTTTGATAAAGGATAGCATTACTGCTGTACTTAGGGATGATATTCCTGGGAATACATCCAGGGAAGTTATTTGGGTGAACTGAGAAATAAGAAAGGGATGATCACCTTATTGGGATTGTATTACAGACCCCCTAATAGTCAGAGGGGAATTGAGAAACAAATTTGTAAGGAGATCTCAGTTATCTGTAAGAATAATAGGGTGGTTATGATAAAGGATTTTAACTTTCCAAACATAGACTGGGGCTGCCATAGTGTTAAGGGTTGAGACAGAGAGGAATTTGTTAAGTGTGTACAAGAAAATTTTCTGATTCAGTATGTGGATATACCTACTCGACAAGGTGCAAAACTTGCCCTACTCTTGGCAAATAAGGCAGGGCAGATGACTGAGGTGTCAGTGGGGGAGCACTTTGGGACCAGTGACCATAGTTGTATTAGTTTTAAAATAGTGATGGAAAAGGATAGAGCGGATCTAAAAGTTGAAGTTCTAAATTGGAGGAAGGCAAGAACTTTCAAAAGCTGATTGGGGGCAGATGTTCGCAGGTAAAGGGATGGCTGGAAAATGGGAAGCCTTCAGAAATGAGATAACGAGAATCCAGAGACAATATATTCCTGTTAGGGTGAAAGGAAAGGCTGGTAGGTGTAGGGAAAGCTGGATAAATAGAGAAGTTGAGGTTTTGGTTAAGAAAAAAAAGGAAGCATATGTCAGATATAGACAATGACATCAAATGAATCCTTAGAAGAGTATAAAGGCAGTATTAGTGGACTTCTGAGGGAAATCAGGAGAGTAAAAAGGGCAAATACAGTTAAGGAGAATCCAAAGGGATTTTATAAATACATTAAGGACAAAAGGGTAACTAGGGAGAGAATAGGGCTCCTCCAACACCAGCAAGGCAGCCTTTGTGTGGAGCTGCAGGAAATGGAAGAGATAGTAAACGAGTATTTTGCATCAGTATTTGCTGTAGAGAAGGACAAGGAAGATACAGAATGTGGGGAAATAGATGGTGACACCTTGAAAAATGTCCATATTACAGTGGAGAGGGTGCTGGATGTCTTGAAACAAATAAAGGTGGATAAATCCCCAGAACCTGATCAAGTGTACCCTAGAACTCTGTGGGAAGTTAGGGAAGTGATTGCTGAGGTATTTGTATCATCGATAGTCACACGTGAGGTGCCGGAAGACTGAACGTTGGCTAACATGGTACCTTTATTTAAGAAAGGTGGTAAGGAAAAGACAGGGAACTCTAGACCGGTGAGCCTGACATTGCTGGTGGGCAGTTTGTTGGAGGGATTCTGAAGCAACAGGATTTATATGAACTGATTATGGATAGTCAGCATGGCATGAAAATCATGTCTCATGAACTTGATTGAGTTTTTTGAAGAAGTAACAAACAAGATTGATGAGGATACAATGATAGACATGATCTATATAGACTTCAGTAAGACATTCGACAAGGTTCCTCATGGGAGACTGGTTAGCAAGGTTAGATCGCATGGAATACAGGGAGAACTAGCCACTTGGATACAGATCTGGCTCGAAGTTAGAAGACAGGAGATGGTGGTGGAGGTCTGTGACCAGTGGTGTGCCACAAGGATCAGTTCTGGGTCCACTATTTTCGTCAATTATATAAATGATTTGGATGTGAACATAAGTTTGCAGATGACACCAAAATTGGAGGTGCAGTAGACAGCGAAGAAGGTTACCTGAGAGTACACAGGATCTTGATCAGATGGTCCAATGGGCTGAGGAGTGGCAGATAGAGTTACTTTAGATAAAGGATTAGTGGTGCTGGAAGAGCACAGCAGTGAGCTGCTGCATTTTGGGAAAGCAAATCAGACTTATACACTTAATGGTAAGATCCTGGGCAGTGTTGCTGAACAAAGCGACCTTGGAGTGCAGGTTCATAGTTCCTTGAAAATGGAGTTACAGGTGGATAGGATAGTGAAAAAGGTGTTTGGTATGCTTTCCTTTATTGGTCAGAGTATTGAGTAGAGGTGTTGGGAGGTCATATTGCAGCTATACTGGATATTGATTAGGCCACTGTTGGAATATTGTGTGCAAATCTGGTCTCCTTCCTATCGAGAGGATGTTGTTAAACTTGAAAGGGCTCAGAAAAGATTTACAAGGATGTCTCCAGGGTTGGCGGATTTGAGCTATAGGGAGAGGCTGAATACACTGTTTCCCCTGGAGTGTCGGAGGCTGAGGGGTGACCGTATGGTGGTTTATTTAATCATTAGGGGCATGGAAAGGATAAAGAGACAAGGTCTTTTCCTAGGGGTGGGGAAGTCCAGAACTGGAGGGCATAAATTTAGGGTAAGAGAGGAAAGATATAAAAGGGACCTAAGGGGCATCTTTTTCACACCGAAGGTGTGCGTGAATGGAAAGAGGTGCCAGAGGAGGCAGTGAAGGCTGGTACAACTACAGCATTTAAAAGGCTGGACATATGAATAGGAAGGGTTTAGAGGGATGTGGGGCCAAGTGCTAGCAAATGAGACTAGATTAGGATAGGATATCAGGTCAGCATGGATGGATTGGACCGAAGGGTCTCTTTCTGTGCTGTACATCTCTATGACTCCCTGAAAAGAACATGAGAATTTACTTCCCCATTCATGAGAAAGCAAGTCTATCTCAAATCAAATTTGAACATGAGAAGCTTTCTTAATTCCTTTTTGCTTCACTGAGATCATCTTGTACTGTCACAATCTTGTTTTGCAGACAGATTTGATTCTTGAATCTACACTTTCAATGACTCCTGTTATTTATTAGTAGTAAACATAGCCACCACCCATGTTTCAGTAACCTCACTTGGGAGATGAGTGATAACATAACAATGTAGTTAAATTTGGGAAAAGAAGTCCTGAATCATCTCCAAATCCAAATGAGGAGGATATTAAAGTCACTATCCAATATGTCTCCATAACACAGCCAATAAACTCAACACCATCAATACCTCCATGTTAATACAGTGCCTCTAATAGAAGACCACTCCAGTATACAAGCATGGGAGAAATGAGACAGAAATATATAAATCTCAGGAGGTAAGGACACAAGTCTATGGTGATAAACTCAAATAAATGTCCAAAAGTTTATTTAAAACAAAATTAGTTCTGAGAAGTTTTAAAGGTGGAGGAAGAAGTGGCAAAGTGCAGAAGTTTGGAATTGCAGCTGTAGTGTTCCAAAGTGTAGAGAAGGCTACTGCAAACTCAGAGGAGCATAGAATGTGAGCTTGGGCGGAGTTGCATGAAGTGAACCTGTGGGGAAAGTTCATCACAGAAATAATAAGCAAATAACATACCAACAAGACAAAGCTCTTTACATCCGGGTAAGGAGTCACTGTGATATTTTGGGTTTTATTAGCTAACTTATCAAATTCAAATACCATTTCATCCTACTGCGTTTTAGTTACACCACTGTCTTACAGTTTTACGAATACACACTGGCTTCAGCAATATATTTCCACTTCCCAAACCATCCGAAGGGGGAAAGGAGGTGGCCGATTGGGTAATGCTGAATAAAATCGGGCTCTGCTCCAACTCCATTCACTTCTTGACATTAATCAACATTGCATTTGGCTCACGCCAATCTGTGGGGAACCCCTGCCCCGCCCACCGAGCCCTCTGAATGGACAGCTGGCTGATTGGGCTTTGTTCGGGGAATGTTGTCAGTCACTGTGCAAACATTCATTGCTCATCGTGTGCTCACAGATGAGACCTACCTTTTCTCGTGTTATTCACTGTTTCTACAATTTTCAGTGGCTAGAAAGTTTTCGTGAGTTATTTTGTTCCGTTTCACTTAGTTTAAATGAAGCAACAGGGACCTGCACATATTGATGGGACATCTAAACAATGCCAAGTTATTCTGAGGTGAATTCCGGGTCACTGAATTTAAATAGTTTTCAGCAGGTAATTTGTTTTATTGGCTCTTGAGTAGAATATCTGGGAACAGCCATGTACAGACTAGCAGCTATTCAGTAAACATTTACAGTCAGCTGCTTAACGAAATATTTAAAATTTTACTGTAGTTGTTTTAAGATGAACTCGACTTTTCACACTGTGTTAGTATTTTCTGTCCAATTTGGCCCCAAAATTATTCTTTGAAGTAACCCTACATATTAAATTCTATCAAGCACAAACTTAGTGTGGAACTTGATTCCAAAATCCTTTCAAGTAGTGAGTTTCAGATTTTTTTTTTTAGCAGCCCACTGGAAAATAAACCTTATCTCCCATTAGGGCTTTTGTTATTCTATTTTAAATCTGAGGTTTCTGTTTTACTGTCTCCCTTCCCACAAGATAAGGTGAATGGAGCAAAGCTAAAGAAACCCTTTAGTTGTTTTGAATAATTGTGAGGACTCAAATTTATTTTGCTGTAAGGAAAACACATGAAATCTGTCATGCCTCTGTATAGGAGAATGTCTTCACTCCTGGTCAACATAACTTTGCCCTCAAAAGGCCTTGGTATTCTTTCTAAAGTGTGATCTTCAGAATTTTATGCATGCAATATGTTGACTGAGACCAAACCAGAGATCTGTAAAAAGACTAGAATATCTTCCTTGTTTTTGTAGTCCATGCCTCAATTAATAAAGTCTCATTTCATATTATTTCCTAACTGCCTTATCAATCTGCCCTTTCTCCTTTAAAGTCTTGAGTATGCATGTTTCATTTTCTTGAATCCATTCATATTTAAAATAGGAACAAGACCATTTGGCCTTTTCACCTCTGACATTCAACAGTGCCATGATCTCAATTGACAGTTCTGGACTAGTGAACACTTCAAAATGAACCCAGATTTGAAAGGTCACATGTTTAATTTTTACAGTTATCCAACATGGTGGTTAATCACTAAGACATTCATGTGGGGCTGCAGATATTTTTTAACAGCGGAATATAAGTCTTTTACACAAAAGGAAGAAACAAACAACATTTACATACAAGATAGCTAACAGAACTTAACAAACATCAAAACAAAGATTCAACTGGTTTTCCAATACCATTCATAAGAAACTCAATCCCAGAGAAATATCATTCCATCCTCAACTTTTTAAAATATTCCTTTCTCTGACCTTCCTTAGTCTCTCTTTCTTGAACTTTAGAGACAATTTTAAGATTCCTTACTGGTTCCTATGACCTAAACTTGTTCAGTTTTTAAAAACAATTGAATACTTCTATGCAAGCCCTCTTGGCCTGGAAGCACCACTGATCATAAACCAGTGTACTGTTGTGGCTGGTTCCCCTGAGCTAAACCAAAAAGATTAGGTCTCTTGCTTGGAGATATGGGCAGCACGGTGGCACAGTGGTTAGCACTGCTGCCTCACAGCGCCAGAGACCGGGGTTCAATTCCTGCCTCGGGCAACTGTCTGTATGGAGTTTGCACATTCTCCCCGTGTCTGCGTGGGTTTCCTCCGGGTGCTCTGGTTTCCTCCCACAGTCTAAAAATGTACAGGTTAGGTGAATTGGCCATGCTAAATTGCCTGTAGTGTTAGGTGAAGAGGTAAACGTAGAGGAATGGGCCTGGATGGGTTGTTCTTTGGAGGGTCGGTGTGGACCTGTTGGGCCGAAGGGCCTGTTTCCACACTGTAAGTAATCTAATCTAATGTGTAATGAACTCAATTCTTCTGGACTAATATTTTGAACATTCTGAAGTGAAAACTAAGCTAGTTGCCTTAATGCGTTTGCAATACCTTCACAAACCCAACAATATAAACATTTTTATCCATTCGTGCTACAGGGGATCTCCTAGACATTTGAGCTACTACAGTCTTATTCTTTCATGGAATTAATGTATTTGGACCACTGTTCCAAATTGACTCTGACCTTTCAAAAAAAACCTCAAAGAAATGACCTACATCCATCTGCTTCTATTTTGAAATTCAAATTTTAAAAAATTATGGATTTTCAATCCCAACAGAATAATGGCAGATCTTCTAGCTTGACTCTGCTTGGCCATCCTCAAATTCCTTCGTTTTTTTGGTATCCACCAATCTGTTGACCTCTGTCTTGAATAGGTTCAGTGACTGAGCATTTGTAGCTCTATGGGATAGAAAATTCCAAAGGTTTATAATGCATTGAGTGAAGAAGTTTCTTTTTGTTTATGACTTGAAGGTACTGGTGTTGGACTGGGGTGTACAAAGTTAAAAATCACACAACACCAGGTTATAGTCCAATAGGTTACATTCTCAAGTGAACTTGAAAAATGTAACTTTAAGAATGTTCTGGGGTTTACAGATGAAAGAACTGAAACTACACCCTCACTCATGGAGTAAAGACATTTTTACTCAACTTAGTCTGAACTGACTAGCATCCTTATCGATTTTCCTATTCCTCGGATGCTGCCTGACCTGCTGTGCTTTCCAGCAGCACTCTAATCTAGACTCTGATTTCCAACATCTGCAGTCCTCACTTTTGCTCACTCTAAAAGATGAGAGACTTAACAAACAATCCAGGTATTTTTCAATATATAATTTCAATTACATCACACTAAACTTTTCCTATAAATTCTGTGCTGAAATCTAGTGCTTCCAAATAAACCTGTTGGACTATAACCTGGTGTTGTGTGATCTTTAACTTTTTGTTTACAGTCTTGAATGGCTGACATCTCTTATTTTGAGACTGTTCTAAATTCACCAGCCAGAGGAATCATTTCCTTAGCACTTACCATTTATTATAACCTAGATAATACTGCTTCACCATTGTTTCTCCTGATGTTTATCGCTCCACAATTAAGGATATGGAATTGTATTGCAATGCTTCTGACAATTCCAATGCTTCTGTCCATTTTACTAGTCTATGGCTTCTTGAAGCCTTACTGTTATCCTTTTAAATTTTAGCAGTAAATAGTGTCATCTGCAAACCTTAAGACTGTACTCCTATATGTCCTAGTCATTTACTTATAGACTATGTATTTATGACACTAACTTCTGTATTTATAAATATAGAAGATTTGTCATAATACTGACTTTATGACCCCATGGTATATGTCGGTCCATCAAAAAAATATATTCACTATTACTGCTGCATATTATCTCTTGTACCCAAGTTACACCCTGAATACTATGTTGCTTCTGTTTTTGAATATTTATGTTGTATTGCTGTTTTCAATTGCTGTTTTTGAAATTGTTGTATACTTCTCCTGCACGCCCAT
Organism: Chiloscyllium plagiosum; assembly: GCF_004010195.1. NCBI lineage: Eukaryota > Metazoa > Chordata > Chondrichthyes > Orectolobiformes > Hemiscylliidae > Chiloscyllium > Chiloscyllium plagiosum. The sequence goes on along the minus strand of NC_057727.1, from coordinate 33,987,792 downwards.
TGTGACCCCGTTCAAAGTTATAAAATAACCCCAATCAAGTTAGTCAAATGTGACTTGCCTTTAATAAAGCTGTTGTTGGCTGTTCATAATTAACTTATGCATTTCAAATGAAATTTAATTTTCTCTATAGTAGCTTTCATCAGCTATCTAGAATGCATCATATCTGGACCAAGTGCCTTAGTTAATTTGAGTGCCAACCATTTTCTAATCTCTCCATTGTACATTTTTTTAACTTATCCAATATCTCTGATCCCCTATGCTATACTACAGTGTTAACTTCATTCTCTTCTGTGAAGACAGAAGCAATGTACTTATTCAGCACCTCAACCATGCCAAAGGTGAGGACTGCAGATGCTGGAGATTACAGTAAATCAAACATTTTTTTGCCCGAAACATTGATTCTCCTGCTCCTCGGATGCTGCCTGACCTGCTTTTCCAGCACCACACTCTCGACCTCTACTATTTTTGAGAGAAACAATTTGCAAACATTTCCCATTGCTTCAGTGGTGTCTGCTGGCTGCACCACATCAGAATCACATTGTTTGTTGCAGCATAAAAGTAGGGAAGATCAGGAAGTCCAACAAGCTAACTTGCAATATCCCCATTAATGCGAACAAAAACATTTCCTCTTTTTGTTTTATCAGAACAGACCAGTTCAATATTCTGACTAAAAGTATATTAACTTTTGTTTGTTCATTCAAACGGTGAGAGCATTAGTAGCTGGGTCAGCATTTACTGTTCATCCCTAGTTGAGAAGGTGGTAGTGAGCTGCTGCCTTGAACTGATGCAGTTCATTTGGTGCACATACAATCCTGTTAGGGAGCAGTGTTCCTATATATCCTGCTGCCCTTGTCCTTCTAAATCATAGTGGTAATGACTTTGGAAGATGCTATTAAAATGCCTTGGTGATTTTCTGCTTCACATCTTTTGGATATTACGCATTGCTGCTACTGAGTACTGATGATGGAGGAAGTGAATGTGATGCCAGTAAAGCTGACTCCTTTGTCCTGGATGGTGATTATCTTTTTGAGTGTTGTTAGAGGTGCATTCATCCAGACAAGTGGTAAGCATTCCATCACACTCATGACTTGTGTCTTGTAGGTGATGGACAGGAATCAGGAAATAATGAGGAATCAGGAAATGAGTTCCTTACTGCAGGACTCCGAGCCTCTGACCTGCTATTGTAATCACAGTATTGATATAGCTAGTCAAATTCAGTTTATGGTCAATGGTAGTCTCTCAGATACTGATGGTGAGCGATATAGTGATGTCATCAAATGTCCAGGAGTAATGTTAAATTATCTCTTGTTGGAGATGGTGATTGCCTGACACTTGCATGCTGTGAATGTGACTTACCACTTGTCAGTCCAAACCCAGATATTGTTCAAGTCTTGTTGCATTTGCTTATGGACTGCTTCAATATCTGATTACATGCGAGTGGCACTGAACATTGTACAATCATTGGCCAACATCCCTGCTTCCGGATGGAAGGTCATTGATGAAGCAGCTGAAGATACTTGGATCTAGATACTAGCCTGAGGAATTCCTGCAGAGATGTCATGGAGTTGAGATGACTGACCTTCACAAGCACAACCAGTGTCTTTCTGCCAGGTAAGACTCCAACCAGTGAAGAGCTTTTCCTTGATTCCCATTAACTCAATTTTACTAGGGCTCCTGATGTCATACTTGGCTAAATACGGCCTCTTGCCTCACCCTGGAATTCAGTTGTTTTGAACCAAACTGTAATGAAGTCATTTGTGAGTAGCCTTGTCAGAACCCATACCAAGGGTCAGTAAGCAGATTATTGTTAAGCAAGTGCTGCTTGATAACACTGATGACCCCTTTGATCAGTTTACTGATGATCGAGAATAGACTAGGGCATTAATGGCCGATTGGATTTGTCCAATTTTTTTTGTGTACAAGATGTACCTAGACAATGTTCCACATTGTCATGTAGCTGTCAACATTGTGGCTCAACTGGAACAGCTTAGCTAGGGTGTAGCAAGTTCTGGAGCACAAGGCTACAGTAATATTGCCAGATGTTTTTGGAACATGTTTTTGTGGTTCCTGAGTCTTTCGCCATTTCTTGATAGAGTACCACGTGAATCAAATTGACTGAGAGCTAGCATCTCTGACAAAGCCCCAGTTCTAATGGGAGTGCTGGTCAGTTTATTGTACAGCAGCTCCCTGGTTTAGACGCTGAGCTTATGTAGTGAGATGTGGTGTGGTGAAAAACACAGGAAGCAGATGCTTCAGAGGCAAAGGAAACTCTGGATTTTATTTAAAACAAGCAAAATTGTGAATATATATATATGTATAAAATCCCTGACAAGAAAATGAATATTTACAAAAAAACAATGCAATGCATCAAGAGAAATGTGACAGCCACTAACACCCCAATTAACCCTTGCAGCACCAATTTAGTATAGTGGCTTTTTAATTACAGAGAGTTGTTAATTTCTCGATGATGGGAAAAGAGAGAGAAGAGAGAAAACGCGAATCCTGGGGTCCTATCCTGCTTCCCTTCCCTGGGGGTGCCCTGCACCATCGGCCCTGAAATCCACCCTTCCTACCCTATCTTACTGAGCTGGGACAGAGGGTCTTGATGATCTTATGCTCACCCCCAAAGTGGCTTCTGTTGGTTTGGACAGTGGTGGATGTCCCTGGCGCTGCCCCTAGTCGGTCTCTCTGCTTTCCGGTCACTTCTCATCAGTACGTGGAGGTCATGGATGAGAAGATTGCTCACACTCCTTCCTTTCCTGAGTCTGTGACTGGCTGTGGCTGATTTCTTGATGCTGGCTGGACTACTGGTTGAACCGCACCAGAGATCAAGGTTCCCCAGTTATACTGACTGTTGATTTCCATTATTTCCCACCAAATCTGCATTTGATCTCTGAGCTGTTGTTCTTCCTCGCAGGGCTTAATGAGCTTCCTGAGTATTAGATGAGGTGTGAATGGTTCTTCAATTAAAGTGAATGAATTTCCGATAGTTTTGAATATCCATTATTGCTCTTAGATGGTTGTAGGTTAAGTTGTTGCTGATAGTGTGAAGGCCTTCCCATTCAAGGCAAACAGGTTTGCATGTTGTACAATGATGCAGAATGTTCAGTATCTCTGCATCCAAGAAAATGTTTAAAAGTTGAATGGTTTTGTAGGCTCCAGATTGTCTCAGCTGTTTTCTCTGCAGGCTTGTGTTTATTGTCTATTAGGAGAAAGTGAGGACTACAGATGCTGGAGATCAGAGTCGAGAGTGTGGCACTGGAAAAGCACAGCAGGTCAGGCAGCATCCAAGGAGCAGGAGAATCGACATTTCAGGCATAAACTGTTCATCAAGAATAAAGGTCATTGTCTTTTAGCTGAGGCATTTGTGGGGGCCTTCCATTAGCATGTTCCAGACAGCTACCTCTAAGCTTGCATATTGCCTCATCTGTCTCAGCCAGTGACCTCAGAGAGTTTTAGTTCAAATGTCAATTTCACAACCTCCTGTCCCAAGTTCAGAGGGTTTTAGTCCAGGATATCTGATGGGAGTTTTTGCCTCACCTTATATTATATACATCACTGCTCATTTTAAAAAATGTTAGAAAAATACAGACAGATAGCTAAAGCAATTCTGTAGAAGCTACTTTTTATTTTCCTGTATTATTCTTTGTGGATTGAAGCTGCAAAAGAATTGTTTTTAAAAGAAAGATTGTGGAAAGGATTACTGCACTTTTTCAAAAGTAAGTTATCAGCACAGTAAGTGTTGTTGACACTGTTGCTTTTTAACCAGTGAGGGAAGCTTTGTTGTGGATGAACTGGCACCAAGGAGGGTGTGTATGAAGTGAGATTCAGCCTGCAACAAGTAGCTGATTGGTCAGTGTACTTGCCAACAACGATGTGAAAACGTCCAGGTAGCTGAACAACTTTTAGATGTGAACAATAAGGTCAGAAGCCATTGGGTCCCTGGAAAGGAAGGTACTTTGCTTTGCTCTGCAGTTGTTAAAAAAATCCCTAAAGCCTGAAAAGAGCCAGTTTATTTTTCCTCACCATGTTGCTTCTGCCATTACAGAAACTTGGTTTAGAGCAGGGCAGGTCTGACTGCTCAATGTTCCAGGGTTTAGATGTTTCATGATAATAGAGAGGGATGTAAAAGTGGTTGGGGAATTGCAATACTAATTAAGGAGAAAGTGCAGCTGCACTAAGAGAGGACATATTGGATATGAGTAGAACTCAGAAATAAGAAAGGTGTAATCACTATGATGGGGTTATATTACAGGCCTCCCAATAGCCAATGGGTGATAGAAGAAAAGACACGTGGAACAGATCATGGAAAGGTGTAAAAACAGCAGGATGATTTTAATTTTCCCAATATTGATTAGGACTCCTTTAACACCAAGGGCTTAGATGGGGCAGAAGTTGTTTGGTGCATCCATGTGGATAGTCCAACTAGGGAAGTGGTCGTACTAGACAGTCATAGTATCATACAGCATGGAAATAGATCCTTCGGTCCAACTCGTCTGCGACAACTGGACATCATTAACAAATCTAGTCCCGTTTGCCAGCATTTGGACCTTATTCTTCTCAACTCTTCCTTTTCCTATACCAATCCAGATACCTTTTAAATGTGGTAATTGCATCCACCTCCACTACTTCTTGAGGCAGTAAGTTCCATACATGCACCACCATCTGTGTGAAAAAGTGATCCCTCAGGTTCATTTTAAATCTTTCCCCTCTCACCGTAAAACTATGTCCGTTAGTTTTGGGCTCCTCCACCACAGGAAAAAGACCTTGCTTATTCACCCTATCCATGCCCCTCTTACTTAAAAATCACACAACACCAGGTTATAGTCCAACGAGTTTAATTGAAAGCACTAGCTTTCATGCCCCTCATGATTTTATAAACCTCTATAAGGTCACCCCTCAGCCTTCATGCTCCAGGGTATGAGCATGGCCAGGTAATCAAAGTTTCAGTGGGAAGCATTTCAGGAACGGTAGTTTTCTTAGAATCTCTACAGTGTGGAAACAGGCAATTTGTCCAACAAGTCCACACAGACCCTCTGAAGAGTAACCCACCCAGACCCATCTCCCTACCGTATTACTCTACATTTACCCCAGATGAATGCACCTAGCCTACACATCCCTGAACACTATACGCAATTTAGCATGGCCAATTCACCCGACTTGCACATCTTTGGATTGTGGGAGGAGACCGACACAGACACAGGGAGAATGTTCAAACTCCACACAGACAGTCGCCTGAGGCTGGAATCGAACCCAAGTCCCTTGTGCTGTGAGGCAGCAGTGCTAACCACTGAGCTACTTTGATGCCATTATTGGTCATAATTCCATAAGTTTTAAGGTAGTTATAGATAAGAATAACTTTCTTCAGGTGACAGTGGTAAATTTGGGGAAGGCTAATCACAACAGTCATTAAAGGCCAGTTGATTAGAGTTCAGGTGTTGGCAGCATGAATGCGGGTTCCACTTTGGGAAATGTCAGCAGTGACGAGTCATTCCAGGTACGTTTTGGGGGCTAGGGCATCATAGGGGCAGAGTAGGCAATTAATCAGGTAAGGTGGACCAAGGATATATTTCCCTCCCCTCCCCTATCAGCATTCCGTAAAGACCACTCCCTCCGTGACTCCCTCGTCAGATCCACACCCCCCACCAACCCAACCTCCACTCCCGGCACCTTCCCCTGCAACCGCAGGAGGTGCAAGACTTGCGCCCACACCTCCCCCCTCACCTCCCTCCAAGGCCCCAGATTATGCGCTGTACATGGAGGTTAGTGGGGTGGTAGGTGAGCACCCGTGGGGTTCTGTCCTGGTGGCGGTTGGAGGGGCGGGGTTCAAGGGCGGAGGATCGGGAAGTGGAAGAGATGCGGTGGAGGGCATCGTCGACCACGTCGGGGGGGAAATTGCGGTCCTTGAAGAAGGAGGCCATCTGGGTTGTGCGTTTTTGGAACTGGTCCTCCTGGGAGCAGATGCGGCGGAGTCGAAGGAATTCCAGTCTGACCTATCACCCTCACCTTGACCTCTTTCCACCTATCACATTTCCGACGCCCCTCTCCCAAGTCCCTCCTCCCTACCTTTTATCTTAGCCTGCTGGACAAACTTTCCCCATTCCTGAAGAAGGGCTTATGCCCGAAACGTCGATTCTCCTGTTCCTTGGATGCTGCCTGACCTGCGCTTTTCCAGCAACACATTTCCAGCACCAATTAATCAGGTAAGTTTGGTAAGGTGCTGAACCGAAACTCTTATCAAACCTTGCAGAAGAGAAACCCTCTGTAGAACCTGATCAAACTTGTACTGAGTCAACTAACCGTATGACTCAGCCCAATCTCTTCCAAGATGCTTCAGCATTCTAGCAGAAACCAAATCAGGAGGCCATGTTTTTAAAGTGACGGAAGGTTGCATGTTGAGTGACACTCAGCCCTGTATCTCCTCGAAGTCATGATTTTGAATGTTTTCACATTTTGTTTCAAATCATGAGCTCCAGAACATCTGATGGAAACAAGTCTTAGTTACAGAAATGGTAAGGGCGGTCCGAGAGTTAATTTATTAACTTTCAGGGAAATAAAAGTGGGTCTTCAGTGATGACAGCACTTCTTTTTACAAAATGTGTCTTTTCTGAAGGGAAATGCTGCAAGCTTCCACTCTGTTTGCGATCAATATGTTGAAGGGTAAGAGAAGCAGCCTCCTGTTTGAGCTGTCTGAAGCTGACAGCAGGAGAGGCTGGAGTTCTGCAGCAGGGCGAGCCACGTGACTCATCTTTCTGCTGTTCAGGCTGAGCTGCAATAGACTTCAACATTGCAGACAGGACTGGGGAGGAGAACCCAAGAGAGCAGAAACCAATGAAACAATTCACTTCTCCGATCCATTAGTTTGAGAGAGGAACGCAGCAACAGGAAAACATTGCCCGAAGTCTCAGAAAATGTGGGAGCAGACAAGAGCTTCAGCTAGGCCGTCCCAGGGACTGTTGGTTAAATCAGGTAATTACAAATGTGTAAATGTGAGGATATGATAGTTTAAGCCTGCTCAAAACATTAGGCATGGTTCACCTGAATATTACTTTTCTATCTGATCCATTCTTTGAATAAGGAAGCATTTAAATAAAAATGTATTCTTTGAATTTTAAGGCGTTGTTTGAACATTAAGGATCTTGAATAAAGCACAGAAATTTGTTAAGACAGTAACTAGTTTAACCCGTACTACAGGATGCGATTTTATTATGTAATTTACTTTGCAATGCTTTCTCTATATAAAAATAATGTTTCCATTGTTTAGAATATGAAAATACAGAGTTTTAAGGGATTTGTTTCCAAACGTGAAAAAGAAACTTGTCTTTTGTAAAAAAAAACTCGTCCTTTTTCTTGCCTTGCTAAACAATTACACACATTCCTACTCCCCAGTGGATACTAAGAACAGAAGTTCCTGCTGGCAGGGCTGTATGTCAAGGCAACACCTTACAGTTAGTGTTTGTTTGCTCTGACGCTGAATGACAAGGGAAACAAGTTCTAACATTGATTTGTGCCCGTGCAAGGGGCAGCCTCTGCTGCACTTGGAGAGATTTTGTACATGAAAGGATAAAGCTGCTGTTAAGTGACCATGGCAACCTTCTGTTATATAAATGAGAACATAAGCAATTTTAGGGAAAATTGCTCTAATAAGAGATGGAAAGTAGCTTTTTTTTTTAAAAAAAAACAACCACATTTTCTTTTCTCAATAAAATAATTGAACTAGTGTATATTAGTGCATTCTTCTTTATTAATGCAAATGTGAGCACATTGCAAATTCAATGACCATGTGGAGAAAAAGCATAAGTTGACAAAGTTTTTAATTTTTAACATAGCAATCGAATAATACAGAATTAAGCAATGCATATTCATGAGCTGTAATCTGCTTTTAATTTCATTCAAGTGGAAAAGTTCACACAGTGACCTAAATTGTCCCCAATTGGGTTTCGGAGCCAAATGCTTAGTTGAGTTTAATAGGAAGTTTAATTGAAAGAAAAGGCAAATTTAAACTCTAACTCCATTTAATATTTCCACTTTTTGGTGGACGTGAGCATTAGTTTAGTGATTAATCATCTCCAATTTGTTTAGATTTTTCATAAAATTGAAAATATTGAGATAACAGTCAATCTGATTTTCTTATTTACTCACCACTTTGCTCAAGGGATCCTTGGCGATGGTGGGAATTGATGGCAAAAGCCTCCTTGTTACTATGGTAATCTGTGATTTTTGTTCTTTATGCTTTCCTAGACTAAAATCCTGTTCAGCTGTTACGTATATGCAGTGTGTATTCAACTTTACAACTGAGTACAGATTTATAAAGGCAAAAGTGAGGACTGCAGATGCTGGAGATTAGAGTCGAGAGTGTGGAAAAGCATAGCAAGTCAGGCAGCATCCAAGGAGCAAGGGAATCAACCTTTCAGACAAAAGCCCTTCGTCAGGAAAGAGGCTGAGAGCCAAGGGGGCGGTGAGATAAATGGGAGGGGGGTAGGGCTGTGAGGGAGGTAGCTGAGTGTGATAGGTAAATGGAGATGGAGGTGGGGATAATCATGATAGGTCGGAGAGGAGGGTGGAGCAGATAGGTGGGAAAGAAGATGGACAGGTGGGACAGGTTATGAGGGTGGTGCAGAGTTGGAAGTTTGGAACTAGGATAAAGTAGGGGGAGGGGAACTGAGGAAATTGGTGAAATCCACATTGATGGCGTGGGGTTGGAGGGTCCCGAGGCAGAACAGAACCATTCTTCCTCCAGGTGTTGGGTGGTTAGGGAGTGGCGATGGTTTTTATTTCTCAGGTCCTGCACCATCTCCATTGCCTTGGAATTTCCTACAAGGACACAACCTGGAAGTTTCAACTCAAATGATGCTGTTTCCTGTTTTCTATTTTCTATCTTCTAATGTCAAATTAGATCTAAATTTCCTGCTATATTTTTAGTATAGATGAAACTGCAAAAAGTGAATGTGCATCATGGAAAATGCTAAACTCACATGTATATATTCTGTTCCTGAATTTTGCTAAAGTTTTGCAAGTTTCTTTTGGTGCCATTCCCATGATATCTGTGCAACAAGCACAAAAATTGAAGAATTTTAAGCATAAAAATTAAAGTTGTGCATCCCAATAAGAACAACTCATGTTTCTGCAATCTTTTTCAATGGTTTTAAAACCATCATACTGAAAGCACACCCTAACATCAACATAAGTTATGTTGGGATTTTCTCTAATTGTACTCATTTAACTGCTTCAACAATTTAAGCTGGATCATTTTGATGGAAGAAAATTTAAATTAACGACCTAATGAGAAAACAGATTTTTAAAAGATACTTTAGTCATTTAGAGTTAGGTTTCTTCCAGTTGGGAGATTGGATCTAAGTTTCAACTACTTGCTTTCTAATGATAAACCTATTTTCTATTAAGCAAACTTTGCTAACTTATTCATAAAAATGTCAATGAATATTTCGTAAAGGAAACATTTCAAATGTATTGTTTTTAAAACACCAGATTTTGGTCATTCAAGACAAAGTTTGCGTTCAGTGTTACACAAATAAATTAGGGAGAAATCTGGGCCTGAGGAAAATACTTAAAATGAGTGTGATATTGGGAGCGTATTTAGGAGCCCTGACCAGGGAAGCTTTTCCCATTTTTATAATGACTTGTACAAGAACATAAAAATTTGCAAAACTGTCACAGTGGAGCGCTAGAAATAGGACTTTGTTCCCCAATGCACCTGAAAATCTAGTTTAAAATTTGGGAGAGCCTAAACACATGGAATTTCAGGAGCCTGGTTTGTGAAGCTCTAACTTTGGTGGATCCATTACTACAGGTGGAGAGAGACCAGTATAAATACTTGAGATTTGGAGGTATTGTTTTTATGTGCATAAATTGTGCCCAAGATTCCGTGATTGTTTAGTAAGCATAATTGCTTTGTTCTATTTGTGCATATACTGGTGCAAAAATATCAGACCAAATTTAGTACCAATGGAAAATTGTCTAACTACAAAATGAAGCATCGTTGCTGTCAGAAAATTAGTGATAACAATCAAAAAGTAAATGTATCCTGAAATACCATAGATATCAGTATATAAGTCATCTGTCAAAGCTTCAAACTTCCTCAAAACTGTCATTGACTTATACTGCAAGTTTAGAAGCAAATCATCAGCATGAGTATATGTGGTCGCCATTTTGAAATGGCATTGATATCGGACTCTATGGGCATGTTTTAACTCTTGCACATCTTTACAACACAACCTGTCTCTATTGCTTTGAAAGAAAACCCAAAGAACTGCATATGCTGGAAATCTAAAACACAAACAGAAATTGCTAGAGGAGCTCAGTAGGTCTGGCAGCATCTGTGGAGAGAAAGCGTTTTGAGTCCAGTGACGACCTCCAGAAGAAGTTTCAAGAACAAGATCATGGCTGACTTAACAGCTTAATGCCATTTTCCCCCTGTATCCATATTCCTTAATATCTTTAGATTAGATTAGATTAGATTCCCTACAGTATGGAAACAGGCCCTTCGGCCCAATAAGTCCACACCGACCCTCCGAAGAGTAACCCACTCAGATCCTTGCCCTACATTTACCTCACATTTACCCCTGACTAATGCACCTAACACTATGGGCAATTTATCATGGCTAATTCACCTGACCTGCACATCTTTGGAAAGTGGAAGGAAACCAGAGCACACAGAGGAAACCCACGCAGACATTGGGAGAATGTGCAAACTCCACACAGACAGTCGTCCAAGGCAGGAATCGAATCTGGGTCCCTGGTGTAGTGAGACAGCAGTGCTAACCACTGAGCCACCGTGCCGCTCTATAGAAATCTATCATAGAAACATAGGTTCAGGAGTAGGCCATTTGGCCCTTTGAGCCTTCACCACCATTCAATATGATCATGGCTGATCATGCAGTTTGAGTACCCCACTCCTGCCCTCTGTCCATACCCATTGATCCATTTAGCAGTAAGGGCCACATCCAGCTCCCTCTTGAATATATCTAACAAACTGGCCCCAACAGCTTCCTGCAGGAGAGAATTCCACAGGTTCATAACTCTGAATGCAGAAATTCTTTCTCATCTCAGTCCTGGATGACAAACTGCTTTATTCTTAGACTCTGACCCTAGTTCTGGACTTGTCTAACATTGGGAAGATTCTTCCCACATCTAACCTATCTAGTACTGTCATGATTTCATATGTTTCTCTGAGATCCCCCTCCATTCTTCTAAATTCCAGTGAGGACAAACCCATTTGATATAGTCTTCCTTCATATGTCAGTCTTGCCAACTCAGGAACTAGTCTGGTGAACTTTCACTGGACTCCTTCAATAGCAAGAATGTCTTTCCTCTGACTAGGAGACCAAAACTGCACACAATACTCAAGGTGTGGCCTCACCTCATTAGATTTCCTAGCTGACTGCTGCATCTGCACACCAACTTCAGGAGCTATTCCACCATGACACCTAGGTCTCGTTGCGTCTCACCTTTTCCTAACCTGCCACCATTCAGATAATAATCTGCCTTCCTCTTCTTGTAGGCAAAAGTGAGGACTGCAGATGCTGGAGATGCCCTCATGACCTATCCTACTTGTCCATTTCCTTCCCACCTATCGGCTCCACTCTCCCCTCTGACCTATTACCATTATCCCACCTCCATCCACCTATCGCACTCTCAGCTACCTTCCCCCACATACCTTCCATAATAACATCAGCTAGAATTATAATAGGTCACTTAGAAAATTATAGTTGGATTGGTAGAGTCAGCATGGATCTATGAAAGGAGCTGCAGCCGGTGTGGCCTCCTCTATATTGGGGAGACAGGCCGCCTACTTGCGGAGCGATTCAGAGAGCACCTCTGGGCCACCCGGACGAACCAACCCAACCAACCTGTAGCACAGCATTTCAACTCCCCCTCCCACTCCATCGAGGATATGCAGGTCATTGGACTCATCCACCGCCAAACCACAACAACCCGACGGTCGGAGGAGGAGCGTCTTATCTTCCGACTGGGAACCCTCCAACCGCAGGGGATGAACTTGGACTTCACCAGTTTCTTCATCCCCCCTCCCCCCACCTTGTCTCAGCCGGATCCCTCCAGCCCGGCACCGCCTTCCTGACCTGCAGTCTTCTTCTTGACCTCTCCGCCTCCATCCTACTCCGACCTATCACCCTCACCTTGACCTCTTTCCACCTATCACATTTCCAACGCCCCTCCTCCAAGTCCCTCCTCCCTACCTTTTATCTTCTCCTGCTGAACACTCTCTGCTCATTCCTGAAGAAGGGCCTGTGCCCGAAACATCGAATCTCCTGTTCCCTGGATGCTGCCTGACCTGCTGTGCTGTTCCAGCAATAAAGTTTCAACTTTGATCTCCAGCATCTGCAGACCTCACTTTCTCCTCTATGAAAGGAGAGTCATGGTTCATTAAAGGGAAAAGATTTTAAAATGTAATGTGGTACATTAGATTTTTGGTGAAACTTAAAACAGAAGGCTAGTCAGAATTAGAACACATGGAATTAGGGGTAATATACGGTCATAAATGGAGAATTCATTATCAGAGATAAGTCAGTAAGAATAAACCAATTATTGTTAGATTGGCAGGTTATAATTAGTGGGGTATCACAAGAATCAGTACTCACTATACACAAACCACGTAATTTGATTTAGATGTGTGGACCAAACATAAGATTGTAATCCCCAAGTCTGCGAATGATCAGAATCTAGTTTGGAAGGTTAAAAATCACAACACCAGGTTATAGTCCAATAGGTTTATTTGGAAGCACTAGCTTTCGAAGCGTTGCTCCTTCATCAGGTGGTTGTGAAGCAGGACCATAAGACACAAAATTTATAGCTAAAGATTACAGTGTCATTCAAGTAAAATGATATAGTGAACAAACCTAGATTGTTGTTAAGTCTTTCATCTTTTAATGTGGATAACCAGTTTTGATTTCCTTTTCTAAGGAAGGATATCTTTACCATACAGGGTGTTGATGAAATTTCACCAGACTGGGATAGCAGGACTATCCTGGGAGGAGAAATTAAAGAAGTTTCAGAGTTTATTCAAATATTTCTCCCCTGAGATTATCACTAACCTTCTTACTCTATAGTTATCTTGTTTTACTATCTTATCCCCTTCTTGATGAGTAGTGATTTATGAATCCACCTTCATCAAAGGGCTTCTGCAGAACATGTCCAAACTGAAAACCTAAAAAATGTTTTCCCAAAGCTTACAGGTGTTTTCCTTCCGTTTAAGAAAAAGCACAATTTGACAACATTGAAACAGAAGCCATGATGCATAATTATTAACCTTTTGTTCTAAGCCCCTGCTAAGGTATAGAAAAAGCCGTTAGCTTTGAAAGCTATTCCCTTCAGTTGTTATAAAGGAAATCACCGTGGCTATGGAGATACTGAAAAGTTAATAATGAAATTCCTCAAATACACAGAAACACCATACATTATTATTTCAAAAAATCCAGTCTTAAAGTAAATGACACTGAAATATATTGGAATCTCACAGTCCAGTTATTGCATTCTTTACAATAAATTCTAATATTATAGTAATTGCTAGTGTTAACTTAGCAAGTTTTTGTTCCCTGTGTTTTCTCTCCCTTTCTTAAATTATGATATACCATTTGCCACCTTCCAATCTACAGGTGCTGTTCCAAAATCCTATAGAATTTTGGACGGCAATCACCAATGCATCCGCTATCTCTGTATCACTTCTTTCAGCATTTTGGGATGCAGATTATCAGGTCCAAGGGATATATTCACTTGTAATACTATTTCTGTAGTACTACTTGTTAACTAATACTAATTCCTTTTCAGTTTCTCATTTTTGCTAGCCTCTTGGTTCCCTTTCTAGGAGATTTTCCATATCTTTGTCAGTGAGGTCAGCCACACAAAGTGTTTGTTGACTTAAATGTATTTGTCTCTGCTAATCTTCCTTCTAAAATACCTATGGAGTTTTGTTTACAGTCTGCCTTTTATATTTCTCACATAAAATTTTTCCCAATCTTCAGGTCTACTACATTTTTGGCAACTGTATAGGCACTTTTGTGTCATTTGTCAATCTACTATAGTTGATTTGCTCCCCATGTTTTTGTAGTTATTTTTAGATTTAAGATTTTTGGAACCAAAGATAGTTCACTTTCAAATTTGATGTGCACTCCATCATTACAGTCAGTTTCCTTAAAGGTTTCTTCCCTATGAAATTTATATTTGGCCCTTTCTCATTGCACATTGCTAGATCTTAGATAGCTAATTAGTTGGTTACTCAACATACAGTTTACAAACCATCTTGCGTACTATCCAGGAAATTGTTCTCCATGTCATTACTGCTTATTAGTTTTAGCCAGTCAATATGTAGTTTGAAGTTTGCCTTATTATATCCAACTCTGATTTCCGGATTTATATCTTGCACTACATTACTATGCAGGCCTATAAATGAGCCCCACCAATATTTGATAATTCTTGGTTAACTCCACCCGAACTGATCTTACATCTTGTGTGCTTTGATTCAAGATTCTGTCTCACTGAGGGATTGCTCTCATCCTTTGTTAACAGTGCTTTCCCACTCTCTTTTCTGTTTTCTTCGTAAGTGTTGAATACTCCGAGCGTTCAGTTGCCAGCCTTGGTCACTTTGCAGCTAAGTCCTTGTACTGGTAGTGACATCATAAAGGCAAAATATTGCAGATGCTGGAAATCTGAAACAAACAGAGAATGCTGGAGAAACTCAGCAGGTCTGACAGCAGAAGTTCTGAAGAAGTGTCATACCGCACTCGAATAGTTAACTCTGTTTCACTCTTGTCAGATGCTGAGAGTGTGGCAAATTTCTTCAGCATTCTGTAATTGTTTCTGTTTACTTCCATTTGTGCTGTCAATTCATCTGCCTTGTTGTAAATGCATTCAGACAGAGTGCCTTTTTAAAAAAGATTCACAGCTTCTAACCTTATATCCTGGTTCACTCCGTTTGAACATCATGTCCCTTTCTGTTACACTCTCATTATCAATTTTCATTTTTCAACTTTGCAAACTTTTAACTTGAATTTGTCACATCTTCTCTCACTTGATTCCTTATTCCCACTATTTAGTTCAAAACTGTATCTAAAATTCACTGGAGCACATTTCTCAGCATGGTTTGGGTGAAGACCTCCCCTTAACAATCTTTGAGCCATGCATTTCATGCTCTAATCCTATTTATCCTGCTCCAATTTGCTTTTAGCTCATGTAAATATCCCACAGTCCAGCTTTTTGTTTTATCTGTTCATGTTCTCTCAGAAGAACCTGTTTCCTAGATCCGACAATGTCTTTGGTATTCGCATGAATGATGGCAACTCAATCTTCTTCCTGTCATTGTAAGACCCTTTCACTGTCAGGGCAGAAGTACTGAACCCTGGCACTACATGCAGCATTGCTATTTGAACTCCAAGACACTCAATTGCAGAGAACTGTGTCTATACACAGACTGTACTATCCTCTACTACCATGACAATCTTTTTAATTCCCTCCACAGTCCCCCTTGAATGTCTTTCTTTACCGCAATGCCATGGTCAGTTTGTTCCTCTATCCCACAGCCAAACAAGGTGCAAGAGCCTCAACAATTGAAATGGGCACATAAAGGGCTAAGACTCCTCCACTTTGACTTGCTCAAACTCCAGAATTGTCTCTCTCGCAGTCACACCCTCCAGTCCCTGGCTACTGACTAAACCAGATGAACTTATCTAAATTGGTGTGTCCACCTCCTCAAAAGGGTGGTCAGGTAATAGATTTGCTAATATTAGTAAATCTTATTTTTATTCCCAGTCACCTGGGTTTTGACAGATGGATGAGAAAAACTACCAGGATAGATGTTACTGTCTGTCTGGTCCATCCTCACTCTCTCTCTCTTTTCACACTGGCACTGTTGCTCTTTGACAGTTTTGATAGCAGGGTCTAGGGGTTTGGTCAGATCTAGTAATTCCTTTATTTTGCTATAAACTATTCCAAAATAGCTGAGTCAAGGGGGATTTGTGAATTCCTACATGATGATAATATGCTGATTCAATAACAGAAATTTTTGGAAAAACTCAGCAGGTCTGGCAGCATTGGTAGAGAGAGAAAAATAATGGCAATTGTTTGAGTGAAAGTTGTTTCTTTCTCCCCAGATGCTGCCAAACCTGCTTTGTTCCTTCAGGACTTCTTTTTTTAATTATTGCAGATCCCCTGCAAGCTACATTATTCTGTTTTTATTTATGAAATGTTGATGAATTGGATGTGTACGAAAAGAAGATAGCTTTTGTAAATGTCATTTAGAGCTGCAGGGAGAGACATTGCTAAATTGACTGCAAATAATGTAGAGATTTGCAGGTATCAGGAACAAAGCAAAATGTTTAGCCTTTTCTTCCTCAAGTAGCTGAGATATGTCCATGGCTCCAGCATTCAAAACAAAGCCTGGATTCACTGTATGAAAGGAGAGCAGAAACTGAGAAGTTACTGATTAAGTGATCCACAGCTGGTCAAGATCCTGTTGTAATCTGATGTAACCCTCTTTGTTGTCCACTACACCTCCAATTTTGGTGTCACCTGCAAACTTAGTAGCTTATACCTCTTATGCTCACATCCAAATCATTTATATAAATAACGAAAAGTAGTGGGCGCACTCCACTGGTCACAGGCCTTCAGTCTGAAAAACAACCCTCCACCACTACACTCTGTCTTCTGTATCCAAATGGCTAGTTCTCCCTGTATTCTGTGAGATCTAACCTTGCTAACTAGTCTCCCATGGAGAACCTTGTCGAACTTCTTACTGAAGTCCATATAGATCACATCTACCGCTTTGCCTTTATCAATCTTGTTGCTTCAAAAAACTCAATCAAGTTTGTGAGACATGATTTCCCACACACAAAACCATGTTGACTATCCCTAATCAGTCCTTGCCTTTCCAACTACAGATACATCCTGTCCCTCAGGATTCCCTCCACAACTTGCCCACCACTGACGTCAAGCTCACTGGTCTATAGTTCCCTGGCTTGTCCTTACCACCTTTCTTAAACAGTGACATCACATTAGCCAACCTCCAGTCTTCCAGCACCTCACCTGTGACTATCATTGATACAAATATCTCAGCAAGAGGCCCAGCAATCACTTCTCTAGCTTCCCACAGACTTCTCGGGTACACCTGATCAGGTCCTGGGGATTTATCCACCATTATGCATTTCAAGACATCCAGCACTTCCTCCCCTGTAATATGGACATTTTTCAAGGTGTCACCATTTATTTCCCTATATTTTATATCTTCCATTTCCTTTTCCACAGTAAACACTGATGCAAAATACTCATTTAGTATCTCCCCCATTTTCTGCGGCTCCACACACCGACCGCCTTGTTGATCTTTGAGGGACCCCATTCTCTCCCTTGTTACCTTTTTGTCCTTATTTTATTTGTAAAAACCCTTTGGATTCTCCTTAATTCTATTTGCCAAAGCTCTCTCATGTCCCCTTTTTGCCCTCCTGATTTCCCTCTTGAGTGATACTCCTACTTCCTTTATACTCTTTTAAGGATTCACTCGATCTATCCTGTCTATACCTGACATATGCTTCCTTCTTTTCCTAAACCAAACCCTCAACTTCTTTAGCTGAAAATGTGTTGCTGGAAAAGCGCAGCAGGTCAGGCAGCATCCAAGGAACAGGAGAATCGACGTTTCGGGCATAAGCCCTTCTTATGCCCGAAACGTCGATTCTCCTGTTCCTTGGATGCTGCCTGACCTGCTGCGCTTTTCCAGCAACACATTTTCAGCTCTGATCTCCAGCATCTGCAGTCCTCACTTTCTCCTCAACGTCTTTAGTCATCCAGCATTCCCTATACCTACCAGCCTTCCCTTTTACCCTGACAGGAATATACTTTCTCCGGATTCTCATCTCATTTCTGAAGGCTTCCCATTTTCCAGCCGTCCCTTTACCTGTGAACATCTGCCCCCAATCAGCTTTTGAAAGTTCTTGCCTAACACCGTCAGAATTGGCCTTTCTCCAATTTAGAACTTCAACTTTTAGATCTGGTCCATCCTTTTCCATCACTATTTAAAATCTAATAGAATTATGGTCGCTGGCCCCAAAATGCTCCCCCACTGACACCTCAGTCACTTGCCCTGCCTTATTTCCCAAGTTTTGCACCTTTTCCAGTAGGTACATCCACATACTGAATCAGAAAATTTTCTTGTACGCATTTAACAAATTCCTCTCCACCTAAACCTTTAACACTATGGCAGTCCCAGTCTATGTTTGGAAAGTTAAAATCCCATACCATAACCACCCTATTATTCTTACAGATAGCTGTGATTTCCTTGCAAATTTGTTTCTCAATTTCCCTCTGACTATTAGGGGGTGTATAATACAATCCTAGTAAGGTGATCATCCCGTTTTTACTTCAGTTCCATCTAAATAACTTCCCTGGATATATTTTCGGGAATATCCTCCCTCAGTACAGCTGTAATGCTATCCCTTATCAAAAATGCCACTCCCCCCTCCTTTCTTGCCTTCCTTTCTATCTTTCCTATAATATTTGTATCCTGGAACATTAAGCTGCTAGTCCTGCCCACCCCTGAACCATGTTTCTGTAATTGCAATGATATCCCAGTCCCATGTTCCTAACCATGCCCTGAGTTCATCTGCCTTCTGTTAGGCCCCTTGCATTGAAATAAATGCAGTTTACTTTATTAGTCCTACCTTGTCCCTGTCTGCCCTGACTGTTTGACTCGCTTCTGTTCTCAACTGTACCAGTCTCAGATTGATCTCTTTCCACACTATCTCTCTGAGTCCCACCCCACCTCCCCCACCTCCACCCCCTCACCTTCCTAGTTTAAGTCTTCCCGAGCAGCTCTCGCAAATCTCCCTGCCAGTATATTAGTCCCCTTCCAATTTAGGTGCAATCCGTCGTTCTTGTACAGGTCACTACTACCCCAAAAGAGATTCCAATGATCCAAAAATGTGAATCCTTCTCCCATACACCAGCTCCTCAGCCATGCATTCATCTGCTCTATCCTCTTATTCCTACCCTCACTAGCTCGTAGCACTGGGAGTCATCCAGATATTACTACTCTCGAGGACCGCCTTTTTAAATTTCTGCCTAACTCTCTGTAATCTCCCTTCAGAATCTCAACATTTTCCCTTCGTATGTCATTGGCTCCAATGTGGACAGTGACCTCCTGCTGGCCCCTCTCCCCCTTGAGAACATTCTGCATCCTCTCTGAGACATCCTTTATCCTGGCACCAGGGAAGCAACACACCATTCTGCTTTTTCACTGCTGGTGACAGAAGCATTTATCTGTACCTCGGAACAATTGATCTCTTAGAACCCGACGTACCCCTCGTTGCATTAGAGCCAGTCTCAATATCAGAAACTTGGATGTTCGTGCTACGTTCTCCTGTGAATCGATCACCTCCTACATTTTCCAAAACAGCATACTTGTATGAAATGGGGATAGCCACAGGTGACTCCTGCACTAACTGCCTACCTTTCTTACCTTTCCTGGAATTAACCCATCTATGTGACTGTATCTGTGACTTTTCCCCCTTTCTATAACTGCCATCTATCACATACCGTGCTGTTGCAAATTCCTCATTTCCTCTAACTGTCTCTCCAACCGATCCATTTGATATGATAGGATTCGCAACCAACAGCACTTATTGCAGATAAAATCCACAGTGACTCGTAAACTCTCCTTAAACTCTCACATCTGGCAAGTCATTCAGCACAAGAGCAGTTAGGGATGAACAATAAATGCTTGACTGAGTTTTTTTGAAGAAGTAACAAAGAAGATTGATGAGGGCAGAGCAGTAGATGTGATCTATATGGACTTGAGCAAGGAATTCGACAAGGTTCCCCATGGGAGACTGATTAGCAAGGTTAGATCTCATGGAATACGGGGAGAACTAGCCGTTTGGATACAGAACTGGCTCAAAGGTAGAAGACAGAGGGTGGTGTTTTTCAGACTGGAGGCCTGTGACCAGTGGAGTGCCACAAGGATCGCTGCTGGGCCCTCTACGTTTTGTCACTTACATAAATGATTTGGATGCGAGCATAAGAGGTACAGTTAGTAAGTTTGCAGATGACACCAAAATTGGAGGTGTAGTGGACAATAAAGAGGGTTACCTCAGATTAGCCCTTCCTGAAGAAGGGCTCATGCCCGAAACGTCGATTCTCCTGCTCCTTGGATGCTGCCTGACCTGCTGCACTTTTCCAGCAACACATTTTCAGCTCTGATCTCCAGCATCTGCAGTCCTCACTTTCTCCTACCTCAGATTACAATAGGATCTTGATCAGATGGATCAATGGGCTGAAAAGTGGCAGATGGAGTTTAATTCAGATAAATGCAAGGTGCTCCATTTTGGGAAATCAAATCTTAGCAGGACTTATACACTTAATGGTAAGGTTCTGGAGAGTGTTGCTGAACAAAGGGACCTTGGAGTGCAGGTTCATAGCTCCTTGGAAGTGGAGTCGCAGGTAGTTAGGATAGTAAAGAAGGTGTTTGGTATGCTTTCCTTTATTGGTCAGAGTATTGAGTACAGGAGTTGGGAGGTCATGCTGTGGCTGTACAGGACATTGGTTAGGCCACTTTTGGAAAATTGTGTGCTATTCTGGTCTCCTTCCTATCGGAAAGATGTTGTGAAACTTGAAAGGATTCAGAAAAGATTTACAAGGATGTTGCCAGGGTTAGAGGATCTGAGCTACAGGAAGAGGCTGAACAGGCTGGGGCTGTTTTCCCTGGAGCATTGGAGGCTATGGGGTGACCTTATAGAGGTTTACAAAATTTATGAGGGGCATGGATAGAGTAAATAGACAAAGACTTTTCCCTGGGGTCAGGGAGTCCAGAACTAGAGGGCATAGGTTTAGGGTGAGAGGGGAAAGATATAAAAGAGACCTAAGGGGCAACATTTTCACGCAGAGGGTGGTACGTATATGGAATGAGCTGCCAGAGGATGTGGTGGAAGCTGGTACAATTGCAACATTTAAGAGGCATTTGGATGGGTATATGAATAGGAAGGGTTTGGAGGGATATGGGCCGGGTGCTGGCAGGTGGGACTAGATTGGGTTGGGATACCTGGTCGGCATGGACGGGTTGGATCGGAGGGTCTGTTTCCATGCTGTACATCTCTATGACTATGACTCTAAATGCCGGCCTCGTTAGCAATGCTTAGTTTGCATGAAAGAATAAACAAATGGTCAAATAACTGGTGTGCAGTATACCACAATGAGGTGTGGAGAAGTGAGGGATGGAATGAAAATTGGAGATGTAATGGCGCATTGTGCAGTGATTCTGGCAGAGTGAAAGAAGTGGTGGATCTGAGTCTTCTGTTCAGTGAACCTGCAATGTTGGAGGTGTAACAGAATAAGTGTAGTATGTTACCATGACAACCCTGGTGATGTCATTGAATATTTAGCATTGTAGCCATGTTCTGAGAACTAAGAACCCTGGCCTTGATTTCCTCTTTGTCTTTCACTAGCAGTGGAGATATTGTCCAGAAAACCTATTGCCTCTTTGGGTTGAGGACGTCTCTCCTCCTATCTTGTAACATCATGCAAGGTGCCATCAGAACTATGCCCTGTCAGTATTTGTCACAGCAATTCCACAGTGCAGGATTGTGTTCCTGGTGTCTACAGCTAGTGTGCAGCTCCTACACTTGTTTATACAACTATTGTGATGGTAATGAGGAGGCAGCATGAATAGTACATTGTACTTGGGACAGCATCATCATATGCAGACTCTCTATTTTAAGGCTAAATCAAATGTCTTAATCAGTGAGCCTTTACACAGCTGTCCGTGAAAATCTTTGGCAAACTCTTTTTTTGATTTTAGAATAGAAAGCAACTTCAGCTAATTCTCCTGAGCTTCAGCCAGTGAGACAACCTCTGGCAAATTATTCTTTTCCATTGAAAGCATACTGAAGTGCTGTAATCGAAAGATGTCATAAACAGTAAAGGATTGTTGTGTAAATTTCTACTTGCTGCACAGGCTGAGGAAAGCCCACCACCCGCCACCCATTCTCACCACATTCTCTCGAAGGCTCATTGGGAGAGTAGCCTGAGCTGTTGCATCACTGCCTGTTCGGGAATTGCACCATCTCGGATCGTAAGACCCTACAATGGATAGTGAGGACAGCTGAGAAGAAGCTCCTCCCTCCATTACAGACATTTACTCCACACCCTGAAACGGAAAGGCTAAGAGCACAGTAAAGGACCCCACACACCCCTCACTCAAACTCTTCTCCCTCCTGCAATCTGGCAGAAGATACCGGATAATATGGTCTGACTGTGCAACAGCCAGATTGTGCAACAGTTTCTTCCCCCAAGCCCCCATCAGGCTCCTTAACACAGTATAATCAGACTCTTTCCCATCTGAATTGCTGCTGGATAAATGTCTATCATTCATCCTTCTGTTACACTGTAACTTGCGTGTTTTGCACTTCTTATGCACTGTATGCCATGTACAATTGTGTAGTTTGTGCTCAGTAGTGGAGGAACACTGTCTCATTTTACTGTATCTGTTGTATAATGGTAGAAATGGTAAATAAAATCTCCTCTAGAGTCATAGAGATGTACAGCATGGAAACAGACTCTTCGGTCCAATCTGTCCATGCAGACCTGATACCCCAATCCAATTTAGTCCCACCTGTCAGCACCCGGCCCATATCCCTCCAAACCCTTCCTGTTCATATACCCATCCAAATGCCTCTTAAATGTTGCAATTGTACCAGCCTCCACCACTTCCTCTGGCAGGTCATTTCATACACGTACCACCCTCTGTGTGGAAAAAGTTATATCTTTTATATCTCTTATATCTTTCCCCTCTCACCCTAAACCTATACCCTCTAGTTCTGGACTCCCTGACCCCAGGGAAAAGACTTTGTCTATTTATCCTATTCATGCCCCTCATAATTTTGTAAACCTCTATAAGGTCACTCCTCAGCCTCCAACGCTCCAGGGAAAACAGGCCCAGCCTGTTCAGCCTCTCCCTATAGCTCAAATCCTCCAACCCTGGCAACATCCTTGTAAATCTTTTCTGAACCCTTTCAAGTTTCACAACATCTTTCCGATAGGAAGGAGACCAGAATTGCACGCAATATTCCAACAGTGGCCTATTCAATGTCCTGTACAGCTGCAACATGACCTCCCAACTCCTGTACTCAATACTCTGACCAATAAAGGAAGGCATACCAAACGCCGCCTTCACTATCCTAACTACCTGCGACTCCACTTTCAAGGAGCTATGAACCTGCACTTCAAGGTCTCTTTGTTCAGCAACACTCCCCGGGACCTTACCATTAAGTGTATAAGTCCTGCTAAGATTTGCTTTCTTGTGAGGTTTAGCCATTCATAACTAATTCGCTTATGTTTCATTGGCTAAATGCTCAGACTTTACTGCATGGAAGGTAAGTTAATTAGAATCTCATTAGAAATGTTTCTTAGATCTTTTACCTGTTTTACAAGCTTAAATTGCATTGATTTTTTTTATTGTGCAAAAGTAATCTTGAGGACAATGATGCATGATCTCTTTGCATTCCTTCCTCTTTACAAAATCATTTTGATATTTTCAATGTTACCTTTTAAAATATATTTTGTGTCTCTGTCTAATTATGGTTAAATGCCAAATAGTTAGGTTGACTGGGTAAATATAGAACAATATGAGGAGTGAAAAGAGTTGTAAGGCTAAGTAGTTAGTAACATCTATTGACTTGGTTTTCATCTCGTCCACTGGCTTGGATCCAAACACAAAAGGCTAAATCATAAGGTTTTTTTATTGACTAATTATAAATTGTGTCAAATGCCAGGGGGATTTGTCTGTGCAACATCTAATGAGTTTTCTTGCATTATCATCCCAAGCTCCCCTTATCAACTACCTACTTCCACCCCTGTGAGGCACCTTTTGGCCAATGCTATCCTGATTCTCCCATTTGCTTTAATCAGTAGAGCTTGCCACTCTCTTGATATTCCAGAATGAGTTGGAATCCCTTGCACTGGTGTCATATTTAAAAAGGATATATACACCTGGACAAACACTGTCAGTCTGGAGGAGGCCACAACATCAGTCACTGCCAGCCTGATCTGAGATTCCCACCGAGGCCATTGTGCTATCTGGCGAAATAAAGCAAGTGCTACTGTCTTCATTCTGCTACCTCAGTCTGCTACTCTATCTTTCGTACTATACCCAACTCCCAACAAGACTTGTGCTATACAATTCTCTCTCGTGTGCAAGCACCTTCCCTCCCCCCAATTCCCACATTGCTAACACTACATGGACTTTGTGCTGCCCACCTGCACTAACACCAGCATCTGTGAGACCTACTTTCACCCTCTTTAACACCTCCCTTTCTCTCATTCCAAGAACTAACAGCCCATATTAGGCCAGAAAGAACCAAGAACAAGTGGCCAGCTGCCCAGCATTTGGACTCCTCACTCCATATGAAGAAAGGACCCTGACTGAACCAAAGCCCCTGGACTGGTATCAGAGGCTGCCCCTTTGGCTCACTTTGCCGAAAACCCTGACTTGACTGAGACAGGCTGACACCCATGACAAACTTGCTAGCATTGTGTCAGCATTAAACAGCAAGGCAGGATAAAAGTAATATGATCCTGGTAGCTCTGGCTATAGGGCATACAATGCAAGGCAGCTATGCTATGTGGATCCAGCCAGGCTTAGTATGAGTAAAAGCTGACAGCAAGGAGGCTGCCCAGAGATGCGGCCTGATCTAATTGATGAACTGAGAGTCTGTCCATGGGGCAAAGGGTCCTTGCTGCAGCATTGCAGTGATAATTACTGGTGCAGCTTGAAGTCTAGTAGCCTGGTTCAAGTAAATCAGAGATGTGCCATGATGATGCAGAGAGGCTGGCAGGTGCCAGGGTCTGTGGATGTGAATGTGTGGGTTCACTACCATCGCAGTATTTGCTGACACCAGGAACTATGCATGTGCATTAATTGGGCAAGTACTGATGGCATCACAGATTTTATGTATGATGTGCAAATGTATTACTGTGCATGCACAGGGAAGCGTGTACAATTTTGAGTTGGACTTCACTGGTGGGGAGAGAGATGCTGGATGCAGGACAGAGGGATCCCCTGGAGTGAAAAAGCCCCAGAAGCTGAAGGTTTAGTTGGGGTGGCAGATGATGAGAAGATTCCAGAATGCAGGAGGGAGTTGCACAAGGAGGGCCCAGGAGCTGGCATTCCCTCTCCCCCTTCCACACTCATCCTTAGCTCTCTTCGCAGGTCCTGCCAATCTCTTTTCCCCTCCCAACCCCCAAAATCTGCACGTGTGCTGTACCGTGCTTTAAATTGTACGTGTCTGGTCAGTAAACGCATCTTCCTGTTAATAAGCAACTCACTACTCCTTAGTGAAAATCCCATCTCAGCATCCAGAGTTCTGTTGGAACATGTAACTAATTTCTCAAGAAAATCCTCACAAACCTTTCCATGTAGTTATTTCTGGATATCGTGCCATAGCATAGCTTATTCAGGCTCCTGTAAAATTCCATCCATAGAACTATTTGTAGACAGAAATTTGACTTTTTTGAGAAAAATGACTGAATTAAGTATAACCTTTTAGAGTACTATGTCCCACCAATGTTTTGTGAAAGTGAACCTTTAAAATCCATATGCATCAGTGTATGTATGTTTGTAGACCGATGTTGTATCCTTATTAAAGACAAAACAAAATATGGCCTTGACACTGAGACTTCCCATGAGAAGCAGGAACAGATTAAAATTTTGTAAGAGACTCTAGAATTGGAAACCAAGGAAGGTTTGGAGAGCCGATTAACATTCACAGACAAAATGTATGCGAAAGATGATTTGTTAAAATGCATACCTGGTGTGGTCAGACTTGATCAGTTTAGAAAGTTGGATGGTTATTTCATAGAAGAATATGGAATTTAACAGACTACATTCAAGATTTGAAAAAATTCTCTTTGGAGATATCCAACTCCAATTTTTGCTTTAAAAATTGTTGGTCTGTGCTAAGATATCAAACGTAGATTCCTACTATTAAAAGAAGGAAACCCGTAAAAACATAGAAAATTGGAGCAGGAGTAGGCTATTTGGCCCTTCAAGCCTACTCTGCCTTCAATATGATCATGGCTGATCATCCAACATAGTACCCTGTTCCTGCTATCTCCCCATACCTTTTGATCTCTTTAGCCTAAGAATTATATCTAACTCTTTGAAAACGTTCAATGTTTTGTCCTCAATTGCTTTCTGTGACACAGGATTCCACAGGCTCATCATTCTCTGGGTGAAGAAATTTCTCCTCATCTCAGTTTTAAATAACCTACACAGTATCCACAAACTGTGAACCCTGGTTTGGGGGTTTTCAAAACATATTTTTGAAAAGATGTCAGAGGCCTCATCGAACCTGCCTGGGGAAACATTCATTCCAGGTGGCTTTCGTAGCTCTAACTCAAGTGGGACATTCACCGCTTCAACAAAGAATGGAGAGTTTCAATGACAGCATCAATGCTGACTGCCAACACACAGGGTGGAAGTGCCAGGAAAGGAGAATTATAATTAAAAGGAGTGAGAGTAGTGTTATCCCTGGCCATTATAACAAGTAGGTAAAAACAATGACTGCTGATTCCTGATGAAGGGCTTTTGCCCGAAACGTCGATTTCGCTGCTCCTTGGATGCTGCCTGAACTGCTCTGCTCTATTATAACAAGTGACAGGAATTAGGGATTCAGAAGAGAAATTAACCCCAGGGATGTCTGGCTATTTTATTGAAACCAGGCACAACACAGAAGATTTGAAAGAAGAAGATTGTGATAGTGTTAAGGCAGAGTGAATTGTACAAGAAGCGCCAGGCCAGCAATAAATGTTTTGTTTGCAAATTCATTCAGTTGCACTGCATTGGAGTACGTCCACTGTGGGAAGTGGATTGGATTGAAATATTACATTTATCCTTTAAAAAGTATGGCCTAGAGTAAAATTGTAAACTGAGAGTTGGATGGGGATGACAACATACTGAGTTAAAAATCTCACAACACCAGTTGTGCGATTTTTAACTTTGTACACCCCAGTCCAACATCGGCATCTCCAAATGATGACAACATACTGAAATCACTAAAAAATAGTGTTAGTTCCCTGTAATGTCTCACACTGGGGAAAGCAGTTTAACAGTGTACTATTGAGCAGGTTGCCTATGGAAGAGACTGAGTTGAAACTGGACATCAAATGTGACCAGGTAATTGCTTTTGATATTTCAGTAGAGTTATGGTTTACACAATACAGATGTTGGAGAAGATAGATGTTGTCAAAGGAATACAATAATCAAAGTGTGAAGCAGGTATTATTGGTATCAAGAGATAGGAGTTCAATGGGGAAAAAAAGGCCACTTATCTTTAAAACTGTATTGGTTGCAGGCCCATCAATCTTATGTGTTAAAAATCTGACTGATGGATTTGGGAATAAAAGGCAATGAGGAGACTAAACTTGCAACGTATTGCTTATGTCCATATGTAAAAATGATTTTGGAGGATGTCATCATGGCCCATACTGATCTACTTTTATCAAGACTTGAACAAACTTGTACAAATGGACCTGCAAGTATGTAATAAAGGGTTTTATTTTGTGTTACATAGATGCGACGATGAGATTTAATCCCTCCAGAGTGATATTGTTAAAGAGAAATGTGTTATAATGAACAAGCGAATGGAGAATGAACAGGGAGCAGAGTGGATCCACCAGCTAAATTCCTAACTGATAAGAGGGAGATTTGTGTGAATCTGTGTGAAAATAAGGACATTGTCATGATCACACTAATGAAAAATCACTTTAGTTTTGGATATGTGAAAGAAACCATGCAGTAATAAATGCTTCATAAAATCATATTTACAACTTGGTTGGTCTACTTAGCATTTACCCTGGGCATGAGTAGTCCATTAAACAACACGCTGCCAATGATTATCAGCTATTATCAACCTTTTTTGGAAAAGAGCCAAAAATTCCTTTTTCATAATGATAGATCATCCTCCGACTTGGGAAAGGGCTACAACTGACTCCACTTTTCTATCTGAGCAGCCTTGCATTTAAGTTTGAGGTGCCAGAGAAAGTTCCAGCCTTCCAATACCATATAAAGCCATCAGAAATTCATTTTAACCTAGGGATATGCGACATTACAGAAGGACAGGAAGTGGAAAGGTCTGGGTAAGATTATAAATAATGATGGGAAAATGGTAATTTTACAACATGTCAACCAGACCATTAATGATGCATTCTTTGAGGTTAATTGACACAGATTACCAGTGTTCCCTTTGAAGTTGCTCACTTGTACGTGCAGCCCTTCCAAAGTTCCATGCATGTCAATTAGGCATCATTGATTTCTGGTTCTGGACATCAGAAGCCCATTCAGCCAGAAAGCAAGTTATAAGCAACGCTACAGGTGACTCATTTTTTCAGAATCTGAATACGTCATGGAAAGTGATGAGACACCACATCTTCCGCTTACACATGTTGAACAATTGTAAGAATCAGATTGTGGCGGATGAGGGCTGACTGAATATGGAGAAAGGGTTAGTGATGTAGAACAGTGTTATTGTTAGTGATGTAGAACAGTGTTTTTGCCTCCAGGGTAACAACGAAATGTTGTTACCAAAATAACATGCATATTCCTGATGAAGGGCTTTTACCCAAAACGTTGATTTTCCTGCTTATCGGATACTGCATGACCGGCTGTGCTTTTCCAGCACCACTCTAATCTAGACTCTGATTTCCAGCATCTGCAGTCCTCACTTTTGCCTATGCCAGAAAAAGTCAATGAATGGAGGAATGCCATAATTACAAGGAAACCCACCAGTTGTTGCAAACATTTGATGCTCAGGATGAGATATCTATGGACTGACATTTGAGGCCAAGATGTTTTCTGGCCTTGCACAAAGTACAAGTTCTGAAATTGAGCCTGCAGGTAAATGTGGATCGAGTCCATTTGGGGCTTGGGTCACAGGAGTTCGTATTTGGCGGAGGGGTTTTTTGTTGAGACTTGTGACACTGGAGGGTAGGATGTCAGGTCAGATCGGGTCTGGCCTGGGGTGGGGAGAAGGGTGTTGGATCCATAGAGACACTGGGAATTGTGGAGCAGCAAAGTTGCGGGTCAGGATCTGGGGACTGTAAGGAGTCGGTGTTGTACATATGTAAAGGTTAAAATGGGGTCAGTTTAGTACCATCCCATATCACTGATTTTAAACAGAGGCTTTTAGAGGGTTCCAGGTATAGTCTGTAAACCATTGCACCATATAAATGTATTAAGTTCAGTGCTGATGCTTGCCATGTGTGTATGGAACAGGTGTAAGTACCCAAAATAGTTTAGTTTCAACTAACCTGCTGTGGGTGAAAGCACAACAGCAACCCTATCAGTGGTACTGTTATAACTGAGATGGAATGTGTGTATATTATCTCTTTAGTCCTACTACTCTGAACGTCACTACATAAAATTAAATATTTAACCCAGTTACTGATATTGCTTTAGTCTAGACCTAATTATTTTAATCAAACAATAAAGGTAATCCAAGATGGAAGATGGGAAAATTTTCTGGTTGTAACAGCTACTCTTTTTTTGAGGGATTTTAAGTGCTGGAGGTGATTTCCTCGAATTGCATGAGCAGCAATTACTGTTTTATATTCTTTTGCATTGTTTTGGAACTTTGAAAAAAAAAGTCAAAACAACAGCAGTTTTAAAAGGGAGAAGAACAGACAAAGAAAGCACATGATGAAGTCATTGCAGGAGAGAGAGAGAGAGAGAACCTGCACAGTTACGGCCTTTAATGTTTGAATTCGTGTGTCACTGAACATCGGAGTGCATCTGGGAAAATTAATAAACAGTGAAATTCACAACTGATCTTGGAGGAACTGTTGGGCGAAGTTCACAGCACAGAATCAGATAAGTTAATCGTTGTTTTAAGTGTGGCCTACAGAGAATCTGCAGTAGTGAGTAGTGTGGGTTCTTTCTTGATTATATGTTTTTGGAGATATGTCTCTTGATTAAACTTAAAATATAAGCCATAACTATTAATTTAACCTGAGGCAGTGTTTGTAGAGGAATAAGGCGGTGTTATTTTCTGGGTCTGTAGATTGTGAAGGAGCAAAAATGGCCTTTAATAGAGTGATAGTTACTTCTTGTCAGATGTGGGAGTTGAAAGAGAGTTTAAGGGTTACTGCAGATTATATCTGCCATAAATGCTGCTGGCTGCAAATCTTATCAGATTGAATGGATCTGTTGGAGAGACAGTTAGAAGCAATGAGGAATTTGCAACAGCAACAGTGTGTGATGGATGGCAGTTATAGAAAGGGGAAGAAAGTCTCAAATACAGTCACATAGATGGGTTAACTCCAGGAAAGGTAAGAGAGGTAGACAGCTAGTGCAGAAGTCTTTTGTGGATATACCCATTTCAAACAGGTATGCTGTTTTGGAAAATGTAAGGGGTGATGGATTCTCAGGGGAATGTAGCACGTACCGCCAAGTTTCTGGTATTGAGACTGGCTCAAATGCAACGAGAGGTTTGTTGGGTTCCAAGAGATCAATTGTGTTAGGAGATTCTCCAGTTCGAGGTACAGACAGACGTTTCTGTGGCCAGCAGCGAAAAAGCAGAATGGTGTGTTGTTTCCCTGGTGCCAGGGTCAAGGATGTCTCCGAGATGGTGCAGAATGTTCTCATGGGGGAGAGGGGCCAGCAAGAAGTCATTGTCCACATTGGAACCAATGACATAGGAAGGGAAAAGGTTGAGATTCTGAAGGGAGATTACAGAGAGTTAGGCAGAAATTTAAAAAGGAGGTCCA
This sequence comes from Chiloscyllium plagiosum, assembly GCF_004010195.1. Lineage (NCBI taxonomy): Eukaryota > Metazoa > Chordata > Chondrichthyes > Orectolobiformes > Hemiscylliidae > Chiloscyllium > Chiloscyllium plagiosum. The sequence continues at coordinate 33,957,024 of NC_057727.1, read as the reverse complement.
CGAGAGTAGTAATATCTGGATTACTCCCAGTGCTACGAGCGAGTGAGGGCAGGAATAGGAGGAGAGAGCAGATGAATGCATGGCTGAGGAGCTGGTGTATGGGAGAATGATTCACATTTTTGGATCATTGGAATTTCTTTTGGGGTAGAAGTGACCTGTACAAGAAGGACGGATTGCACCTAAATTGGAAGGGGACTAATATACTGGCAGGGAAATTTGCTAGAACTGCTTGGGAGGATTTAAACTAGGAAGGTGAGGGGGTGGGGGGAAGTGGGGTGTGACCCTGGGAAATAGTGAGGAAAGAGATCAATCTGAGACTGGTACAGTTGAGAACAGTCAGGGAAGGCAGGGACAAGGTAGGACTAATAAAGTAAACTGCATTTATTTCAATGCAAGGGGCCTAACAGGGAAGGTAGATGAACTCGGGGCATGGCTAGGAACATGGGACTGGGATATCATAGCAATTACAGAAACATGGCTCAGGGATGGGCAGGACTGGCAGCTTAATGTTCCAGGATACAAATGCTACAGGAAGGATAGAAAGGGAGGCAAGAGAGGAGGGGGAGTGGCATGTTTGATAAAGGATAGTACTACAGCTGTACTGAGGGAGAATATTCCCGGAGATTCATCCAGGGAGGTTATTTGGGTGGGACTGAGAAATAAGAAAGGGACGATGACCTTATTGGAATTGTATTATAGATGCCCTTATGATCAGAGGGAAATTGAGAAACAAACTTGTAAGGAGATCTCAGCTATCTGTAAGAATAATAGGGTGGTTATGGTAGGGGATTTTAACTTTCCAAACATCGACTGGGACTGCCATAGTGTTAAAGGTTTAGATGGAGAGGAATTTGTTAAGTGCGTACAAGACAATTTTCTGATTCAGTATGTGGATGTACCTACTAGAGAAGGTGCAAAACGTGACCTACTCTTGGGAAATAAGGCAGGGCAGGTGACTGAGGTGTCAATGGGTGAGCACTTTGGGGCCAGTGACCATAATTCTATTAGATTTAAAATAGTGATGGAAAAGGATAGACCAGATCTATAAGTTGAAGTTCTAAGTTAGAGAAAGGCCAATTTTGACGGTATTAGGCAAGAACTTTCGAAAGCTGATTGGGGACAGATGTTCACAGTAAAGGGACG